>NW_024040343.1:0-13061 GCF_014851395.1 Micropterus salmoides | reverse complement strand
AAACGACAGAATAATGTCACTAACCCTTGTTTGTCAGCTCGCTCTGCTATGTGTTTTCATCATAAAGGCTCAGACAGTGTAACATACAAATTTAGCTGTGGCTAGCTGACCGTGTTCTTACAAATGACGGCTCACTTGACCAGTTCTATGTCTGTGCATGCTGCAAACTGAAAACTTGCTGCAAAAGTGTAGGTCAAGCTTCCACATGAAACGGCTGCAGCTCACTGAAGGAAGCCATCTCTTGTTCATGTGTGCATGTAGAGTCGACCTCTGTCTGCCTGACTGATCAACCAATAGGCGGGAAGTTTACCTCTTAAGACGCAGCCCCTCCTCATTCCAAAGAGCAGACAAATAAAAACCTTTGGGGAAATAATAGGTAAAAATGCAAAGAAAGAATAAAACAGACAAAAATATTAAACAAACACATAAATACATTTGACAAAAGTAATTAATAAATAGTTGAAGATTATAAAGTACATTAAATAAATAAGGTAACTTATACAAAGATGAATAAATAAAGAAATTAAAGAAATTATCAATATCGACATTTTTTTTTTTATTTTGGTGCATTGAATAGGATTTTATTTATTTAGCATTTTTTAACTTCTGTATTAATTTTCAATTGTGGCAGACACGGCCCACCTTATTTACATGTATGTATATAATAACTACATTTTATTTTATTAACTTGATGCCTTAGGTGACCTGCCTTTTTAAATAAAAAAGTAAACAACAGTTATGAGATTTTCATGTTTATATTATTTGTTTTATTTAAACACACAATGCGAAAGGTGAAAAACACATATCATAGCACACACGATATCCTGTATGAAAGAAGGAAATGCATTTACTCTAACCACCAACACCAGAAAATATCTAGATACCCAAGGAGTAATGCCACACCTATTAGTGTACTTCTGAGAAAAACATTCTGCCAATATTTTGTTAACTCCACTTATATCAGCCTAATCCCCATAATGTTGCATGGACAGAAAGCTGAACAAGAAAATGTATCCTTCATATAAATGTCATTAATAAACATACAAAATCATATTTATTTAACTATGTATTGTATATAATTAATGAGTCAAGGAGCTGGGGGGGCGTGACAGTAGGTCTATGCATTATTAGCATGCTCCACTACGTGACGCCAGTGCTGGTGTTTACAGTCTGTGATGATGCTGGGCAGAGTCAGTCGAAACAAAGTTAAAAGCTGACGGGGACTTCCATGTTTCAGTGTTTGTGCAACCTTGACATGTCTTTGGAATCTGAAATGTCCAGAGGAAATATTTTGGATTCAAAAAGCACAAGGAAACAGGTTTTGAGGTGAAAGTAAGTAGCCTTTTATGATCCTGTGTGTTTCCGTCGGTGAGGTCGGACAGGCTGGTTGGTGTGTTGGTTGCTGTTCGTGCGAGTTTTGTTTTTACTGTCATGTTGTTTTCACGAAGTGCGCAGCAGTTAAACCACGTCCACGTCAGTCTTTGGTGCAAACTTTTGACCACAAGATAAACGACATAACCTAATAACTCCGATATAATTATTTAATA
This sequence comes from Micropterus salmoides, assembly GCF_014851395.1. Lineage (NCBI taxonomy): Eukaryota > Metazoa > Chordata > Actinopteri > Centrarchiformes > Centrarchidae > Micropterus > Micropterus salmoides. The sequence goes on along the minus strand of NW_024040343.1, from coordinate 11,514 downwards.
AGAAGTCTGCTCACGGTAGCCCTAGAGAAAGCCTATTGTAATGCTCAAGTGTTTGTAAACATTCTTTAGTGCCTTCCTGCTCATGCGCAGTCTGACCGCAGTGTGGTTGTGGTAAACGTAAAACCATAAACCATAGCAAAAACATTGAACCATGTGTTTTAAAAGTCACGTTTTTTCTCGGCTGTGCTACAAATAAAACGTTGTTTCAACAGCATTCCGACTTTTATCCAAAAACAAACGTGTTATATGCATCGCATTAGAAAAGGACATAATAATACTACATACTTACATAGGGACAGATAACGTACAGGCCATAAATATACTCTACAAGGTTACGAGGTCGATTTATTTGTCATTTTTACAGCACAGGTTTTGAGATGACGTTTGTAGTTCCCTTTGTGCTACCCACCCGAAAAGCAAATTTTATGTAGAAAAAATAAAATAAGATTATATACTGAAATAAAATAGCCTACTTTATGTAATGTAGCCTATCTAAAATTATAAAACAGGTAGAAAATAATCAAATAACTGATAAATATCTGATACCATGCTTACATATGTCCTTTTATTTAATTTTCAATAATTTATAATCCATTCCACATCAACTTTACTACTAGTATAATTATTACTATTCATCATTTCACTTATGTTAATACTTTAAAATTTGTCGACATTATTTATATTTGTCGACATTTGTTTATATTTAATGAAGTATTTCTGATTATGATTTCCAAAACTCTTGAAAAGTGTTTTGGCTTCTAATGGTTGTGTTTCAGCAGCAGCAGCAGTAGAAATGTCTGAGAAGAAGAAGATGAGAGAAGCCATCCACCTCTACCTCCAGCTCTGCCTCTTTGACATCTGAACAGCCAGTCAGCTCCTGCAGTGAGCCCCCAAACAGGTAATGTGATGTCATGACCATCACAAGACCCTGGTGAGGACGCCGAGCACAGATGAGCTTCCCTGGATGTACTGCAAAATTATCTGAAACGGCAGTGAAGATGACTTATGGTAGTGAAATTAATATTCAGCTCACAGGCAACAGCTCTTGTGGACATTCCTGCCATCAGCATGTGAATTACACACTCACTCAAAACTTGTGACGTCTGTGGCATTGTGTTGCGTGACAAAACTGCAAGTTGCCTTTTATTGTGACCAGACAACGCACACCTGCGTCATACTCATGCTGTTTAATTATCTTCATATGCCACATAGTAGGTGGATGGATTACCTTGAGAAAGGAGAAGTGCTCACTGACAGACTTTTAACAAATATGCAAACAAAATTTGACAGATATAAACATTTTGTGTGCAAAGAAGATCTTTACTTTTTACTGTTGTATTTTTATTTTTGTTGAGTGTATCTATATACATATATAACTTTCTTAAACTTTTGTGGCGTGGAGTAAGAGTGCAGGCTATTGACGCTGTTTTCTGATAGCCAGGTATATGTACGTGAGGTGCGCATAATTACAATCCTTCAACTTTGAACAGTGTAATATTGTCATATTGTTCATAATAGAGAAAAAAGCTGTATTGAGGTACTATATAAATAACTGTATGGAGTAGATATGAAACACAAACTCTATACAGAATACAGTGCAGGTATATGTATAAAAGTAACGCTATGTACAGAATAAACAGTTGGAAGTAAATGAATACAGTGTATACACTATAGGTCAGATCACAGTACCACTGTCTAAGTACAGCCTCCTATAGTCACCAGCATGGCTGTAGGCTCTCATATTTAGCAGTGTCTGGACCTTTTTAAGTTTATAAATCTTTTCTCCTAACAGTTCACAGATGGGTGAAGCCGAGTCCTCGAGTCCCAGTTGTGTCTCTTTAAAGAGTGATGCATCCATGTACCAGCCGATCAGCTTTGGTGATGAGAAGTTAAAACGGTAATCTATTACTTTGTCCAGTATTAATAAATACATACACGTGTGTAGGTTATAGACAGGGTGCGATTTGCGGGGGGGGGTTTGTATCCCTGCCACTGCTGAATAATTTTTATTGCCGTTGGGGACAAAATTCATCACCCCCTCAGAGTGATCAATGCCACTTCAATAGTGATCGGATCGATACGTGGTTTTGTAAGGGTTAAATTAATTAGAAAATGCGCTACTTTGGCTCTGATCCAGCTGCCTCTCTGTCTATAGGTAGGCTAATCACCAGGCTGAAGTCTTGCTTAATGTCCCGCCCATGGCACTGTCTGATTGGTTACAAGTCGCGAATAATAGCCTATCACACTCACGAGACATTTGCTCCGGTGAACAGCAGAGCTGTGTGTCGAAGGGAAGGCAGCCAATAATACTGACGCTGCAAAAAACTTCACAATCTAATGATCTGTTTCCATGATGACAAACAGCCCAGTGTGCCTTTTACACCAGGCAACATGCCTGAACACACAGCTTCAGGGTTTCAATTTTGATGACACTCTTGAAAGTGACGGCTTTTAATCATTCTCTCTCCCTTACCCTCCGTATTTATTAGGGTACGTTAATAATAAACACGGGGAGAAAACCTTTTTAAACTTTGCAATCAGTCCACAGTTCAAGAGAGGGTGGGTTATAGACATTTTCTTGGCTACTGAATAAGTTATACATACACTACCAGGGAAAAGCTTGGACACACTTAGAAATGTCCTTGTTTTTTAACAAATATTTTGTCCATTAAAAAAACATCACATTGATCAGAAATACAATACATGTAAACATTCTTAATGTTGTAAATGACTGTTGTTGCTGCAAACGGCTGCTTTGTTATGGCATATCTACAGAGGCCCATTATCAGAAACCATCAGCCCTGTGCTCCTAAAGTACATTGTGTTTATCAATCCAAGTTTATAATTTTAAAAGGCTAATTGCTCTAAGAACTTTTTTCCGTTCTTGTTCTGAGAAATTAAACTATTCCATGCAAGACACAGAAGATGCTGTGTACTACTCCCGTTACAGAACAGTGCAAACTGGATGTAACCAGAACAGAAAGAGCAGTGGGAGGCCGCGGTGCACAACTGAGCAAGAGGACAAATACATTAGAGGGTCTAAAGAAACAGACGCCTCATAGGTCCTCAACTGGCTTCACTACCAGTACCTGCAAAACAGCAGTCTAAACGTCAACAGTAAAGAGGCGACTCTGGAATACTTGCTTTCTAGGCAGAGTTGCAAAGAAAAAGTCATAAAAAGAAAAGATTAAGCACTAATCTTTATTAAAACTAATCTTTTCTTTTTATGGGCTGAGATAAGGTATGCAGAAACAACTGTCATTTACAACATTAACAATGTCTACACTGTCTTGCTGATCAATTCTGTGTTATTTTAATGGAAAAAATGTGCCTTTTATTTGTGTGTCCAAACTTTTCACTGGTAGTGTAATAAAATAAATTTTTCTCTTTTTACACTTGAGTAGGAAGTCCACTGCTCCCAGTCTTGTTTCGATGAAGAGTGATGCATCCATGTATCAGCCAATCAGCTTTGGTGTTAAAAGGACACAAAGGTAATTTTATTTAATGTATTCAGGAAAGAAAATATCTTGCATCTAAACACATATTAAGATTTGTTTATCAAAGATTTATAAGAGATTGATCAGATGAAACTATGTGTGACGGAGGTTCATTCACGTTGTGCATCTCTGACATCAGCATTATGCGCCTTCATATCTCTGTTATGCAGTTTAACAAATGTAGAGTGTCAAGAAGTCTAATAAAATGTAAAATTAATTTCATCACAAACATAAATAATAATGGAATCTGGAAAGACAACATGCAACTTTCAACAAATTTACATTTTACTTTACAGTTTTAGCAGCTGTTCTGTTCTGTCCTGTTTGTTTTTTTTTAAATTGCATTTCTAACAGAAGTTTTATTTGTCGTGTAATGGTACATGTAAATAGTTGTCCAGAACTGTAAAGAACCTTCGGTTCAGTACGTGGCGTCCTTTGTTTCGGTTATAATTACTGTTAATTTAGATCAAGGTCTTAGCACATATGGAACATACATTTTATCTAGTATTCTTTCTTTTATTTAACTCCCATTTGTTTTATTATTAGTCGTAGTATTAATAATAATAATGATGATGATGATAATAACAATCAGTCATCTGTGAAGCACTTTAAACTGCCCTAGAATAAAAGGTACTCCAAGCTCCATCCAGCCCACTGAACCATCTGCGACAGCATCTCTTGAATGCATCTATGACAGGGCATCTGAGCTGCTGTCACGTTCGGCTGTAATGACCTGGCCTATTTAACCATGCAAAAGCTGTAGTCGTTCAGATGTTATCTACTACACTTTGTAAAGAAAATGAATTGTAAATTAATAAATGAAAAAATTTTAACCCCTAGGTTTATACCAAAACAAACAGTGTTGTTAATGGCTTATGTTATTTGTGTTTTCCAAGTTTAATGTTTTCAGTTTACATTGTCACTTCAATTGTGCTGCATTTAAAATATGCCTGGCCTTCACTCTGAACTCTCCCTCAGACCAAAAGGCTTCATGCCACGGGGCAAACATTGTGAAACTGACAGTGTCATCAATTGTTCATCAGACGAGGCTCCCCCAGAGAACACGGTATCACCGTTACTGACTCACATCTGACAGCAATAATGTTTCATTTGTTTATCACCCATCAGCCAGCTGCCTGGAGAGCCGTCCAGCTGTTCAGTGTGTATGCAGGTTTTGAGGGATCCGGTCCATTTCAGCTGTGGACACTGGTCATGCAAACACTGTATCAGCTCAGACTGGGACCAGGATGATTCACCAGCAGACTACTGCTGCTCAAAGTGTGGAAAGAAACCCAGAAAAGATCACGAACAGCACACTGGTAACTTTACATATGTCCTCCATACATACCTTTAGTACTGCTGTTACTGCTACTACAACTAATGCTAGTAACAGATCAATACTTCATCATCACGGTTGGTCATCACGTATTAGTAATGTACCTTTAAGTCAATCAAGTTTCTCTCCCCAATTCTGATTATATAACTTTTGGTGGTTTCAGGTTCCAAATTGCATTCAGACTTTAAACTCTGACTAAGAACATATAATATATCAGAATAATAATAAATTGACATTAAAGACATTAAAGTCAAGATTTCGTGTTTGTTTGTGCTTTTTGCATGACCTAAATAAAATTATTTGATAACCACTCATTTGTTATTGGCATGTGTTTGATTGTTACAGGGACCAGCCCCGTTTTGAAAGCCAAGAAGAATCTTAAAGAAGCAATGCAAAATAAATTTACTTTGATATGTGAAGATGATGGGGAACCAGGGACCTCCCTGAACAAAATCTACTCAGAACTCATCATCAGGACTGGAGAGAGTGAAGGGCCACATGAAGAACATTCGTTCAGACACATTAAACATAAATTGGAACGACGATCATCTTCTAAAACGTTTATCAACCTCAGTGACATCTTCAAACCTCTGCCTGGCCAAGAGAAACCCCCCAGAACAGTCCTGACGAAGGGCGTTGCAGGCATTGGAAAATCATTCGCAGTGCAGAAATTTATTCTTGACTGGGCCGAGGAGAAAGAGAACCAGGACTTGGATTTTGTTTTCAGTCTCGCTTTCCGAGAGCTGAATTTGAGTTCAGGTAACAAAAGCTTGCACCAACTCCTGACTGAATTTCACCCTGCGCTCCACGATCTGAAAGATTCAGAGGATTTCATCAGAGCCAGAATCCTGGTGATCCTGGACGGCCTGGATGAAAGCAGACTTCAGCTGGACTTTGAGAACAAGCCGGTAACATCTGTCAGTGAAGTAACATCTGTGGGAAATCTCCTTGCAAACCTCATCCAGGGAAACCTTCTTCCTGAAGCTAACCTCTGGATAACATCCCGTCCAGCAGCAGCCAATCAGATCCCTGCAGAGTTTTTGGACATGGTGACGGAGATAAGAGGGTTCAGTGACCCACAGAAAGAGGAGTACTTCAGGAGGAGGTTTCATCAGGACTTGGGTCTTGCTGACAGGATCATTTCACACATTCGCTCTTCACAGAGTCTGGACCTCATGTGCCAGATCCCGATCTTCTGCTGGATTTCTGCCGTATTATTTCAGGAGAGCTTTGGGGGAGACGAGACAGCTGAAGTTCCTCAAACTCTAACAGAGATGATGGCACATTTCCTGTTTGCCCAGATGAAACGCAGAAGCAGAAAATATGACAAGAAGACTGAGAGAAACAAAGAGACACTTCTGAAAACTCACAAGGAATTTCTTCTGAAACTCGGCAAGCTCGCATTTGTTCATCTGCAGAAGAACAACCTCATCTTCTATGATGAAGACCTAGAAAAATGTGGGATTGACATAAAAGAGGCAGCCATCTACTCTGGACTTTGTAACACAGTTCTTAGGGAAGAAGACGTCTTTTCTCAGAAAAAGGTCTTCTTCTTTGTGCACCTGACCATACAGGAGTTCTTTGCAGCTCTTTTTGTCTATGACTGTTTCACAAACAAGAATACAAAAGAGCTCGGCGACTTCCTCGACCTGAAGGACAAAGAACATACTTTGCTTGATCTTCTAAAGATGACAGTTGTTAAAGTGTTGGAGAAGAAGAACGGCCACCTGGACTTCTTCCTGCGGTTCCTCCTTGGCCTCACGGTTGAACCCAACCGGAGAGTCCTTCAGGGTCTGCTGACATCGCCGGACCCAGGCCAAGATACAGACAAGAAAGTATTGACTCACCTCAAAGCCATCCGAAGGAAGACCCTCTCTCCAGACAGTTGCATCAACCTCTTCCAGACCATGGTGGAGATGAGAGATCACAAAGTCAAAGATGAGATTCAGGAATATCTGACATTGTCAGATGGTTCAAAAACAGAGCTGACTCCCCTGCACTGCTCTGCACTGGCCTACATGCTGCAGGTATCGAAGAATGATCTGGATGTGTTGGACTTGAAGAGTTACAACACATCAGATGAAGGCAGGAGGAGGCTGATACCAGCTGTGAGGAGCAGCAGAAAGGCCATGTAAGTTTAATTTCTCTGTAATATGTCAAATAATCAGGTGCTTATTTAATTTACTCTGTGTAGTCTAAGTTGATCTTCTTCTCAGACGGCATACATTCCCAAGAAGCTCCACTAATGAGATTGTTATGGCAGCCTGTATGTTGCCTGGTGATAGGTCCAATGAAAATGACATGATTTTTCTTTACAATCCTATTATCCACCCTCAGACTAGCAGACTGCAAAGTGACTGAAGAGTGGGTTGAACATCTGGCTTTTGGTCTCAAGTTCCCCTACTCACCTCTAAGAGATCTGGATCTGAGCAACAATGACCTGAAAGATTCAGGAGTGAAGCTGCTCTGTGATGGACTGTCGAGTCAATGCTGCAGACTGGAAATAATGAGGTATTTATTAGACGTTCATATACCAGCAACCCTGCTCATCATTTTTAGCAAACCTTCTTTACATTCATTCAGAGATGCAAGAAGAACTTTGAGTGATGTTGCTCTGAAAAGACATCTCACATCTGGATGCTAATGAACACAAACACTGTGTTTTCTCAGGTTGTCTGGTTGTCTGGTCACAGAGAAGGCTGTAGTCATCTGGCCTCGGCTCTACGGTCCAACCCCTCCCATCTGAAAGAGCTGGACCTGAGCTACAACAATCCAGGAGACTCAGGAGAGAAGCTGCTCTCTGAGCTGAGGGACGATCCACAATACAAGCTCAACACACTCAAGTAATTAAAATGCTGGAGTAGTAGATTTTTTACTCGTCCACTGATCTGAAAGAAAAGTGCTGCTCAGCTCCCTCCACTATAGAGAGATGGAGTGTACTGCCTACCATAAAACTAGATTGTAGATAAGAGTTTTAAACTAAAGTCACACTGCAAGAATAAAAACATATTTTAACAGATATGCAGTAAATGAGCTCAATGGATTCTACTTCTGACATTTAGATTCACGTCAAGATAATCAAGAGTACCATCAGATACTTGCATTATAGGCACTAACAATAGATTATATAGATATAGATTTACAACAGACACATCTGTACCTCTGATATTCTGAGATCAGCACAGTGTCAGGTAAATGGTTCTTTGAAAGTTTTAATCCTCATTTTTCTCCACAGTGTTGAACATGGTGGAAGTCACCGGATGAAACCAGGATTCAAGAAATGTAAGTATCTGAAATCCCGAAGAGTTGATGAATCTTCTGACCACAATGACAAATAGCAAATTTTTATTTCATTTAATTTAAGTGAATTTCTGTTTTCTGTACTTTTTGCCCATTACATCAATAGAGCTACATAAATAAAAGTACTGCAGGCTAGTGAACAATGAGGACAGGTTACACTAAGATTAGAACAAAAATGAAAAATATCCTCTGATTGGAATAATTGAAGTGATGAACTCACATTATCTGTTGACTTGTGTTACTTTGTTAATAGTAGAGGCAAAACAGGACCATCAAACTCATCGTGGATGTCTTTTAGTGTGAAATAAAATATTTCTCACTGAGGCGTTAATAATGACAATTCTTCTGCAGGGAAGGAACTCTGAACCAGAAATATGACTTCATTTGTGTCTCATTGGAGTGATGCCCAGCAGTATTGGCTACAAGTTATATTATTACAGTCTATGTTCCTGAAGTAAAGTGTTTTCTTACCTCCAGATGCCCGTGAGCTCACTTGGGATCCCAACACAGCCCACAAGAACCTCCTTCTCTCTGAAGGGAACAGAAAGGTGACCTGGGTGGAAGAGGAGCAGCCACATCATCATCACCAAGAAAGGTTTGATCAGTGCCAACGGGTGCTGTGTGAACAGGGTCTAGACGGACGCTGCTACTGGGAGGTCGAGGTGTTGGAGCCCTTCAACATCGGGTTAACGTACAGAACCATTGGCAGGAGAGGGGAAGTGGATGATTGTAAGCTGGGACGCAACGACAAGTCTTGGTGTCTGTTTTGCTCTGAAAATGGTTGTTATGTTTTGCACAACAACAAGAGTATCACTGTATCGTCTCTGTGCTGTCGCTCCAGTCGAGTGGGAGTGTATCTGGATTGTCCGGCTGGCACTCTGTCCTTCTACAGAGTTTCCTCTGACAGTAGAGTCTGCCTCCACACCTTCAAAACAGAGTTCACTGAGCTGCTCTATCCTGCTGTTGAACTTCACATTCAGTCCTCTGCATCATTCTGTCAGCTAACATGAACTTTCACTGCATTCACAAGAGCAACACGGGTGAAGAATTGCTCATGGACAGTGAGGTCATCTCCTATAAAATCAGGAGACGTTCTTAGCAATATTTTTAGCAATCTAGACTTTTAGAAAACACACAGAGTTAACCGCTCTTATCTGTTGGTATCATGTCTAAGCAGGTTTATCTCTGCAAAAGAAGGAATATCGATGGAGAAAGATGGGAAGAAGGTATAAGATATAAAGATGATTGACACACCAGCAGGCTGTAAACTTTGAATACAACAGGGAGTTTGAAGCAGCCCCAGGGGTCGTGGTCATCACTCTTCAACCCCCAGGTATTAAGTTTAAAAGGTTTAGCTGCGAAACTCATAATTTTAAAGTATTTATAGATTAACAAAGTCAGTAATCATGGTCAATGATGAATACATTTAGTTGCTCCGCATACTTGACAACCTCCAGAGGTCTAATAATAATAATAATTTAAACCAGGTATCTGATAATCTTTCCCCAGAAAGTTGTTTTTCATTGCATTCTAGTGAATTTATGGAGTAATCTGGAGGGTTAAATGTACAAGCAGGTGTTGAATTGTGTTAACATACATCTATTAACAGATGCTATTGTGATTTGATTTTCACAGTTGAAGCATTCATCTAGTTTGGGAACTGAGGGGAGGATTTTAATAACCAATTGTTCATTTCTACATGCTTATAAAATATTCTAAAATATTCTCAACTTAAAAGCAACACATTATGATCATAATTTCTATCATGCTTTGTTTAATCATTAAGGTAATAATTTAAAATGGTACATATATATGAGAAAAAGCTGTCTTACTTTCTGCACTTTTAACCCAGAATCTGACTGAACATCACATGCTGCCGTTTTCAAGTAAGAATATAAGCGATTGCATAAATATGGACAATGTTTATTACATTATCACAGATAATGTTCCATTATCATCTTCAATCACGATGTATAAGAAATGAATTGAAATATGAAATATATGTATATTTTAAGAAGTCTCATACAGTTTTCCTGCTTTAGTTTTTGAGGAGCTGTTGCATCTGTATATATTTGTATAAACTGCTGACTGTCCAGTATAATCTCCTTAAAACACCTATGTTTCTGTACCACACTTTATACTCTACTTTGAATTAAAAAGCATTAAGATAAGCTATTGTATTAAAATGCTTGAGAGTGACATAATAGAAAACTGGAGAAAATAGAAAAAACTGTTTGTAGGCCCTGCCTTCAGCTAACAAAGCTCACAGCTCAATATAAAGACAAACATCAGCTTCAATCTTCAGCTATCGTCAGCTTTAATTAAAACATGTTGGTGTCATATCAGCCTCCATGAGCTGCGTTAGCTTTGACTTTGGACAGCAGCATCATGTATTATGTTTAACTTGTTTCCATTTGAGTGTCCTGAATATTGCAGGTTTGTGTCGTGTTTGTTAAAGTTGTTTTAACTTTTGTAGCAGACTGTTGGTTTTTTAGCCATGTTAGCAGCAGGACTGTAGGGATGCCAATGTCCACCTCTTTTGTCCAGACTGAAATATCTCAAAACACATTTTTGTTGACATGCATGTTCCCCTCTGGATGAATTGTAGAAACTTGTGATCATCTGACTTTTCATGCAGCTCCACCATGTAGTTTCTGCTCATTTCTAAACGTTAGCACATTAATATGCTTAACTAAGATGGTGAACATCACACCTGCTAAACATCAGCGCTTTGAGAATGTCGCTGATATTAGCATTTAGCTCAAAGCCTCACAGAGCGACTAGCGTGGCTGTAGTCTTGTTAATTTACCTTAAAATGAGGTACGCAACTTCTGACATAGCAATTGAAAGTTGCTTTGGATAAAAGCATCTGCTAAATGAGTAAATATAAAAATAGGTTTATTATATTAAAATTAATATTTCTAATTTACACTCATGTAAAATAAAAATAAAGAGTAATAAACATCTGAAAACTGTATGTCACCTCCTGAAGTTACAGCTCACAGCTCAATTTAAAGATAAAGATCTGGTGGCTCCACATAACTGCAACATCCACATTTTAAACCATTATTGCATGCCGTACCTCCTTCTTCTTCTCCCCCCATGTTTCCTGTCTCTCTCTACTGGCTGTCAAATAAATAATCTGTAAAAGAAACATGGTGGAACCAGCATCAGATTTCAGCAGCTCATATCAGCTGATCTGTTTTGACTTTGTATTATGTTTAAATTGTGGGTATTCACGTGTGCTTAATTCTGTAGGTTTGTGTTATAACCACTGTATATGTAATGTAATTTGTATTTCTTGTTTTACCTGTTTTTGTGTTTATCTCCAAACATTTCCAAACATTTTGAGTTTGCACTTCATAGATGGTATTAATATCA
>NW_024040342.1:0-5012 GCF_014851395.1 Micropterus salmoides | reverse complement strand
ACGTTAATGTTAATATCACTTGAATAAAACACTTACCCTTCCTGTGATCAAGAACATTTTCTTCATCTCCAGATGATGAATTTTGGGATCATTAGCTTTTTGTCGGTGGTGAGGGTGCTATTTTAGTGTGCGACATCATTCATTCTAACGAAGGAGGCGCTGCGCAGCGGTCCTAAAGATGGCGGCCACAACAAAAAAGTCACGTGACTGAAATCCATGAACAAAAATATGAAATTGACTAAATGTAGATACAAGTTGTTATAGAAGAATAATCATCATGAAATAAAGACAAATAGAATATGACATTAGATATTTATGTGTGCATCAAAAAATAGATTTGTATTCATGTAAATTATATGGATCAAGTATGTACAATATATACACGAGGATTTGCACACATATTTAAGATATGTACAAACTATATGTGCAAACAAGTCAGTCAAAACTAGTCTGTCAGTGGAGATGGGAGGTGTCGGGTGCCGTGGCGTCCAAAGAGCCTCCTGAGCGCTTTGAGGCTCGAGGCTGGATGAGTCCGTGGCCGAAGGGGCTCGTGAGCGTAGAGACGATGAGAGACGTTGTCCGTGATGGTTTTCAGTCAGTTCTGTCTCCACACTGTCCAGCTCCATCCCCACCACCCAGCTGGCCTTCCTCACAGGTCTCACTGTGAAACCGGTTCAACTGGGTTTCTCGGCTTGACTCCAACTTTATGGAGGCCTGGGGCCACATGAGCAGCTTGCTGGGTTTGCAAAAGTAAAACAGATGAACTGACCTTTGATTTGACGGTAATTCAAACCATCCTGTGTTTTTTTTTTTTGCTTTAGTTAAGATATTTATCTACTAGTACAAGTAATAACACTAAACGTACGATGAACAATTAAGCAATGCACAGACAGTTGAAATAATCTCATAGCAAACACTGAATTGCGTGTTAAATGATGTGATTCTCTGCAGCTCCCTGAAGGCTTTGGGCCACATGAGCAGCTTGGTTTGCTGCAGCACAACAGATGTGGCCAAAGTGATGATAAAGTCAAAGAAGATATTAATTTATATGTTTATTCGTTTTAATGACTAAGACATAGATTTAGGTTGAAGCAGTAGGAGTGAACTGTAAAACAGAATTAAACTCACGATGCACACAGTGACAGACTGTCCGTCGCAGCACTTCACAGTTGCTGTTCCAAGGAACCTCTGAGTGTGTTTGCAGGTACCAAACTAAGCTCTGTTTAAAACAAAAGTCACCACAGGAGCGGGCTGTTTTTATTTGGGTCTTTGAACAAACATCTTCTCACTCTCTGACCGGTTTTAGCGAGTTTCTGATGTATTTTAAAGCATTTAGGAGAGAAATTAGAGAGAAAAGTCCGGAGAATCGGCCCACACGGCAGTGTTTGGGAGAGGTTTAAAGGCTTCCCAATCCAAATCCAAATGTCTTCAGCGCTTTATTTGACTCCCACGTGAAGAGAAACGTGTCCGCTCCAGGTTGGCTTCAGTTGTACACTTTAATCCTTCCTCCAGCTGTGTATTTTGCACTTTTATTGGTGAGGAGAAAACACAAGTGTCGCGGTGTTCCTGCTGCAGCGGTGAGAGGCAGGCCGGGCTGAGTCTCCACGGTTCTCACGGTGTGTTTAAGTTCCTCCCTTCGCTGGGAGTTTTCTCCATCAGTCGTCTGTGACTCGTCGAGAGAAGCGAACGGAAAACACAATGGCAGAAGTTGCTCCCGCTGCACCCGCCGCCCCTGCGGCCGCTCCGGCCAAAGCCCCGAAGAAGAAGGCGGCCAAGCCGGCCAAGAAGTCCGGTCCCGGCGCCAGCGAGCTCGTCCTGAAAGCGGTGTCCGCCTCCAAGGACCGTAAAGGCCTTTCTTACGTGGCGCTGAAGAAGGCGCTGGCCGCCGAAGGCTACGACGTGGACCACAACGCCGTCCACATCAAGCGCGCCGTCAAGAGTCTGGTGGTGAAAGGAGCCCTGGTGCAGACCAAGGGGACCGGCGCGTCCGGATCCTTCAAGGCGAGCAAGGGCGCCGAAAAGCCCAAGAAGGAAGTGAAGAAGGCCGCCGTCAAAGCCAAGAAGCCGGCAGCCAAGAAGCCCGCCGCCGCCGCCAAGAAGCCCGCCGCAGCCAAGAAGCCCAAAGCGGCAAAGTCCACCCCGAAGAAGGCGAAGAAACCCGCCGCAGCCAAGAAACAGTCCGTCAAGAAGGTCACCAAGAGCCCCAAGAAGAAGACGGTGGCGGCGGCGGTGAAGAAGGCAGCTGCACCCAAAAAGCCAGCGACTCCCAAGAAAGCTGCACCCAAGAAGGCGGTTAAACCCAAAGCTGCCAAACCCAAGAAGGCCACAGCAGCAAAGAAAACAGCCAAGAAGTAAAAACACCTCCTCTCCATCACCAACGGCTCTTTTAAGAGCCACACAAATACTCCAAAGGCAGATTTCCTCTGGCTTTTTCTCTTTTCAGCAGGTCATGATGTGTGAAATGACTGGAAGACACAATATTTTGGCCCACTATCAAATATCAACTCCCTCTTACAGGTAATATTTATTCACACTAAGTCCATGTTCACAAAGCGCTTTACTGGGGAAGAAATAAAACCAACTGTGCAAACGGCTGAAAGGGGAAATTGTGCACCTGCAGTCAGGAAAGTGAGATCTTTCCTCTCTTTGTGTACGCTGATATATTGAGACTAAACCATGTGTCTGTTTGTACATAATGACTGTTCAGCTTGTTCCCTGCGGTAATATTCACTCATTCATTTATAAATATTTATCACAAGCAATCGAATCATCTGCATACATTTTATTAAGCCCGTTTATATATCCGGTAAGAAGAGAGTCTGCCTGCGGACCAGCACATGTGAGTACACGGGAACGAGATGAGAAGTTTATTTAATTCAGAGCCATCAACAGCGGTTTTACAGCAACGCAGTGAGTTCTGCAGCATTTTAGAAAAGATCACAAACTAACACAAAGTGGTGAGAAGCAAACTGCGTAGCTCCCAAACACTCATGCTGCACAGACTGAGCTCCTCCAGCCTATAATTAATGTGCGGTCAACCTACTGTGGGACAATATTGAGAGGAAGACACAATATTTGGCCTTTTTCCAAAGATTATTCTCACAATATGTTATGATTCCTAACTGGAAGAAAAGTTTAACATGAGGACAGACATCAAAGTAAAGATACAGTCCAGAAAGCATCAACACCTTTTTTTATAAGTAAGCAATATTTATTTATTTACAGAGTACTATATGTTTACACAGTCCTTTCACAAGGGGAGAAGATAAAACACAGGAAGCAGAAAAGCTTTTCATGAACAGTAAAAGGAAATACAGTAATATAAAAAACAAACTCTTACAGAGTTATTACATAAAATCCAAATTAAATTATGATACAACAGGTCAAAAACTGGTTTTAGCAAACTAACTCTAATAGGACTTAATGACAAAACTACAGGAAACATCAATGCTAAACTTCCCAGTGGTGTTTAAAAACCTCACATTACAATTAAACTTTAATATATGAAAATGTCTTCAAATAAAACTACACCTTCGTTGCTGTTGTTGTCAACATTATTGTAACTATTTATACATTTAACAAAAAACAACCGCTAATCTCTGATTAGATCTAGTTTGCTTTTCACTACAAAGTTTCATGTCAATAAAAGGTTGAACCACAATTTAATAAATATAAAAGTGAGTAAACACAAAATTTAAATTCGAAACGTATAATTGTGCATGTTTATAAGTGTATGTATATGTGACGTTTCAAATAAAACAGTCAATAAAGTTATGTGTAGACTTTTTTTTTACATCCCTCTGATGACCCGCTGTATCACGTGACTATTTGGCCCAATCAGCGCTGCCCGCGCTCCAGCTCTCGCTATATAAAGCAGCCACTCTGGCACTGGGCTCATCACTACTTCTCTGAAGAAGAAAGCTGAGACTCGTCAACAATGGCCAGGACCAAGCAGACCGCCCGTAAATCCACCGGAGGAAAAGCTCCCAGGAAGCAGCTGGCCACCAAGGCCGCCCGTAAGAGCGCCCCGGCCACCGGCGGAGTGAAGAAGCCCCACCGCTACAGGCCCGGTACCGTGGCTCTCCGAGAGATCCGCCGCTACCAGAAGTCCACCGAGCTGCTCATCCGCAAGCTGCCCTTCCAGCGCCTGGTGAGGGAGATCGCTCAGGACTTCAAGACCGACCTGCGCTTCCAGAGCTCCGCCGTCATGGCTCTGCAGGAGGCCAGCGAGGCTTACCTGGTCGGACTCTTCGAGGACACCAACCTGTGCGCCATCCACGCCAAGAGGGTCACCATCATGCCCAAAGACATACAGCTGGCCCGACGCATCCGCGGAGAGAGGGCTTAAACTCACACACCCACACCTGGAAACAACACAACGGCTCTTTTAAGAGCCACCTACCTCATCCAAGAGCTGCATCCTGCCTGCAAACACCACACAGACAAGCAGCCACGTTAACGCTCAGCTGCTCATGGAAATACAGGCACATATAACGGAGTTAAATTACCATGTTTTCCCAATGAATTACGCTGCACACTGTCTGAGTGATGTTTTGCAACGTCTGAGGCAGTTGTGGTTTTGACATCCGTCCCCACGGTGACGCCTACTGGTCACTTTGGATATCTACACGTCTTGGTAGGGGTTTCATTGAAACAATGAACCGCGTTTAAAACGTCTTATGTCCAACACGATCCATACAACAATGCTTTCAGATTGTCAGAGTTGTGTTTAATTAATTGTCACTCATTTAGACGCTTTTCTCAAAAGCAAATCATAACTGCTGTCAGAGGGCGCACTTTTGGAGCAACTAGGGGTCAAATGTCTGAAACATCACTCACACTAAAGGCATATGTCTTTGTTTTCAAGACCAGAATACTATAATATTGATCTATGAGGGTGAAATGTTCTTAAAAACGGCAACAAGAAATGGTAAATAAAAATGAAACAATGCACAATAAGAAAACCTGCAATGCTACTGAAATATAGTAGAAGCAAATGTGTTCAAAAGCTG
>NW_024040341.1:0-31109 GCF_014851395.1 Micropterus salmoides | reverse complement strand
GTTTAAGGACCATGGTATCCCTGTTCTTAATTGGCCATCAACTCGCCTGACCTTAACCTATAGAAAATCTATGGGGTATTGTGAAGAGAAAGATGCGATACGCCAGACCCAACAATGCAGAAGAGCTGAAGGCCACTATCAGAGCAACCTGGGCTCTCATAACACCTGAGCAGTGCCACAGACTGACTGACTCCATGCCACGCCACATTGCTGCAGTAATTCAGGCAAAAGGGGCCCATACTTTTCATGTTCATACTTTTCAGTTGGCCAACATTTCCAAAAATCCTTTTTTTGTATTGGTCTTAAGTAATATTCTAATTTTTGGAGATACTGAATTTGGGATTTTCATTAGTTCTCAGTTTTAATCATCACAATTAAATTAAATAAACATTTTAAATATATCAGTCTGTGTGTAATGAATGAATACAATATCCAAGTTTCACTTTTTAAATGGAATTACTGAAATTAATCAATTATATGACCAGCACTGTATGTGTCAATAGTGCAATTTCCTTACTGGGATCACGGTATGCCAAATCAAGGGTGCCTGTTTACAATAGTTATAGTGCAGCAAAACAAACAACGTGTGCTGTAAATGAATTGCTGCTCACACTCAAGCATTTACTCTCAGCCAAAAGGAAGAGAGCCAGACACACGTTTGTGTGTGTGTGTGCCACAGCATATTTACAGGCATATTAGCCTTAATTAAGCTGCGAGGAGAAATTAATTTGTTTTTCTATGATGGTCATGAAGCCAAACAAAACAATGTTTAAGCATTACCACTTGTTGAGAAACAATTGTTTTACAGTCAAATAAAGACTGGATTAAAGTATACACTTGAGAGTCCTCATTCCATTTTCTGTTGTTTATGCATTTATTAAATTGTATTTTTTGTAAAAAATCTAATCAAAATAAATCATTCATTTACAGGACTCATTACCATTGTGTTCATTAAGTGGAATGATTGAAAGGTTGGGCCTGGAGAATTATCTTTTCCAGCAGGACAATGTCCCCCTGCGCTCTGAAGCTGTCAGTAAAGGTGACTGACAGAAGCACTTCATTGTATTTCAAAATGGTTTAATGGATTAAAATAGAATTAATAAATTTTGCTTTGGTGCAATACATAGTAGGCAAGTGTGTAGCTACAATATAAAATATTTGCTTTGCCGATATTGTTCAATCAAAACTCAGTGTATGTCCAGTGAAAGAAAGCCGTTTCATAACGAAGTCCACCAGGACCATTCATGCAGGAACTACAAATCAAGGAGACAAACTACAAGCCTGAGCAGTTAAAAGACTTATTGTCTATAGCACCTGCTGTATTATTGTTATAAAAACCCATAAAACCTAAATATATAAACATTAATAAACAAATCCTGCTACTGAACTAAAAATAAATGTATGCCGTAGGGATGCACCAATCAACTGGCTGAGGACAGTATGGGCCGGTGATGTCAAATGTCCGATTTTCTGCCGGTCACACTAAATGTTACACACGTGCTGTGCTGGATGGTGTCTGAGTAAAAAGTAATTTGGACAATTAAGTAGAATTAAAATGGTGAAATTATACTATAGAAATACTAGAAATAGGGTAATGTATTCTTTCAAATATTTTCAAATAAAAAATATATACATCCCCCCCCACTACATTTACATTATCCTTTTGTGGGAAACACTGAGCCTTGTTATAACCTACTGCAGTTTCTTTTCAGTTAGATTTTATTCATACTAAAAACTCTGTCCAGCTAACCTGAATTACTTTTGTGTTGACTGAGAGAAGCTCCTGTAACCTGCTGCGGAATGGACCCCAGTCAGAAAAGCGTTGCTTATGGGGATCCTAATAAAGAGAATTTTCCAGTAAAGAAAAGTTACAAAAATGTTTGTGTCTGTCATTTATAGTTCTTAGAGAGAATGAAAATTGGAATCGGCCAAAATTGGAATCAGCAGGTTCATCTCCAGTGCAGAGCAGTCAACATAGTACATTTACAATACAATACGTCCAATTAAAACTCACTTAACCTTGTATATAGTACATATGGTATGCGTTAATAAATACTAAACATTCAAAAGGTGTCCTTTAATAATAAATAGACAGTTTCTGTGCAGTGAGGAGGCCATGTCCTACTGTGTTCCTGATTGTGTTAATGTGAGAAGGTCTTCAGAAAACAGTGCCCAGATTGCTAAAGCTCTTAACTTCCATAAAGTGTCCTCGTGAAACTAAGCAAACATAAAACAAAAATAATGTCTACCTTAACGATGAGTGTGTCCTCTGATGCTTGAATTGGTCAGAAAAACTCC
Organism: Micropterus salmoides; assembly: GCF_014851395.1. Taxonomy (NCBI): domain Eukaryota; kingdom Metazoa; phylum Chordata; class Actinopteri; order Centrarchiformes; family Centrarchidae; genus Micropterus; species Micropterus salmoides. Next base: position 28,811 of record NW_024040341.1, on the reverse strand, counting down.
CCACCTGGATTATAAAACTACACTATCTGATCTGATATGCGTGACACATTGTCCATGTTGCTAACTTGAGTTGACAGGGATTTCCGTCTGTCTGTGCTTGGTCTGGTCCGTGTCCTCTGTGTGTGATTTTGGCCTTTGCCATAACAATGGCAAGAAAAGGCTGTTTTGAACTCCCCACGGAACTTCCCTGGAATAAGAGAAATATGAAATACACTCAGAAACCATTACGTTTGAACACTTTGCATCACAAACTGCATTTTTCAGTTTCATGCGCATTATTAAGTACACATTTTGTTTAGAAAATTTGATTGACTATGGATTTATTATAAATACATCTTTTTTTTTTTTTTAAGCACATGATGACTAACATCTGAGAAGCAACGGCATCTACAATCTGTAAATTCATGTAAGACATTTTGTAATACATGCAACTTAAAGCAGTGAGACATAGGGTTGTTGTCAAACCGTCCACTAGAGGACAGTAATGAACACACACAACTGGTCTGAGTGGTGAGTTACAAACTTACCACTGAGGAAATTGTAGATGATAGGATTTGCTGCACTGTTGGCATATATGAGCCAATGTGAAAAGGTGAACCATGCATACACTGTCTCTCTGTCATTTGTGCTCCTGAATGTCCCAAAGACTCTGGAAGTAAGGTATGACATTAGGCCCATCAGTTAAAAAATAATTCATGTTTGCATGATTTTGATGCTATACTACAAATCACATTATTATTAAAATAATAAAACAAGCCACTATTCAGTGCTTAAATACTAAATATACTGTAACAGTCATTATTAAACATGAAATTTCCAAGGTGAGCTCCTGACGAAAAAAGCAATGCTAGATGTGGTAAACTGATCCCTCTGCATTTGAATGGCTTTTGATAATTTAGAGCTTGAGCAATTATTACCTTTTCATCACATTGAGCACGCTGATTGGTAGGTAGCACAGGGCAAAAACAAAGAGCACTACAATTAGCATGCGAGCTGTCTTGCGCCGGGCCCGGATCTGTTTGATCTCAGCACAAACTGTGCTGGTCCTGACCCTCATGGACTCTCCCAGCCCTGGAGTGGGACCTGAACACTGCATGGACCTCCACTTCCTCTGCAACACTGATGTGTTTCCGGGAATCTGTTGATTAAAAATATGTGTATATCACACACTTTAAAACTGCCAAAGAAAGAGCAGTTCACTGTTTAATCATGGCATTGTAAAAGCTGATGTATTGCAACATAAAGTGCAGGAGTACACACCTGTTGACACCATAGCTTGTGACATATCTGGATATACGCCAGGACCATGAGACATAATGGTGCAAAGTATGTGACAATGAAGAAACAGCTGTGATACACTTTTGGGTAGATCTCAGCTGTGGAAAGAATAAAAACACATAATCATAATTTGACTTAAAACCATCTGGATAGTAACCATTAGCCCATTCGTTACTGTTGCTTTCTCTGTCAAACATTCCATCCTGACACTGCACATTTACAATGATAACATGGCTGTTTTTTCACTCAAAATACTTTTTTCTAACAATGGGTTTTTGACTTCAGAGAAGTAAACAAAAGCAGGCTTTTGGCTGACAACCATGGATTTTGTTGGCAGAAATTACAACTGTCGCTACCAGATTATCAGCTGTGGCTAGCTAGGTAAACTAATTTTAATGCTAGTATATTGTGCGTTGGTTGAAAACTCAGTCTCTATCTCATATATTAAAATATTTTTAAAGCTAATTTGTTTAAAACAATAATCTTGTAAACGGGTCTTAAATATTCACATGATGACTACATGATAATACTAAAGGATTGAGACTAAAGCTACATTTCCCAGGCAGAGAGGTCAGCATCCTCACCAGCTGATCCAGACGGAGCAGTGCTTCTTTGTGTTTTGGTAAAGCTAGTTAGTCTTAGTATTCTTTAAAGTAGAATAAAAATATAATGTTATTCATTATAAGGTTGTTATAGGACAACATACACGGCCAAGCAAAACAGTGGTTAGATTTAAACTTTTTGTACAAAAGAAAATTATTTGAGGATTGGAAATCCCCATAACTTTGTAACGCTATCTTACACGAGTTTGGCTGGGGCAGCTTGGATGTAAACATCCCCACAACAAATAAAATTCAGGACAGACCTGCCACTGTTTCTCTCAACTGTGATACAGAAACATTCACTCCCATGCAGTGGGTTTTCCAGTCAGTCCTGAACAGAAAATTTTCTAATGTAACAGTTGTTATACAGAGTTCTGCCTGCCCGCCAAGAACTACATGCCCCTCCCAGTAGCATGCTCAGATGGACTGATAACAATCAAAGCAGATGAAACAGTGACAGTGTAATGACTTATCAGATAAAGTACTTTTAAAAATGAAATGGTGGTATTTTTTATCACCAAAAATCCAAAACCAAAAACAACCAAGTTCTGCCTGCCTGCCAAGAACTGCACATCCCTCGCAGGAGCACTCGCAGCTAAGCAAAGTACTGTTTAAAAACAATATAATTCCTTGACAGGTTAATTGATGATGACAAATGATCTGAAGTCTATAGTTTAAGAACGTTTCTAAAGGTGATTTTGATGTGTTTTTAAGCATTTCAGATAGTTATTATAAAATTAGGGTTTTAAAATTAATGTTCAGTGTCAAAGCCAATCTGTCATGTCAAAGTCGATCAAATAAAGTATGTGCTGTTGACACCATTTGATTCCTATCACAGTTTGATTTGAAGTGTTCTTGCTGACTGTTAAGGGGTGAATTCATTAATCGACAGAACTGCTGCAGAGCAATGCATCTCTTATTATTTCAGCTTAGGTCATTATTAAATGTATGAAGTCCGTAAGTAAGGAATGAAGTTGCAGTGCATTATTCGACAAATGTTTTTTTCTGTACCTGCTGAGAATTTCTCACTGTCAAGCCATAACAGCTCAAATATATTGCCGGTAATATATTTGATCCCAAAGTGTCTCTAGAGAAATATAAGGCAGAAAAGCATTATTTGGCAGATAAGATTTTAGAGCTGCAGAGAAATGCCTTGTTATTACAGCCAAGATCAATGAAAGATGTATGAAAACAGCCTATAATATGTGCTGAGCCATCTGACTCCTAGGTCTCAAGAGAAAAAGCAGAGGGGAGACTGCAGTATTTGGCAGAGGTGTTTTTCTTTAAACCTGCTGAGAAATACATGTTCTTGTCTCAATCCAGGTAAGTGTCAAATGCATGAAATTCACACGGTTAAGTAAAAGTAGGCCACAATATATACTGTTAAAACCATTTGACTCCAAGTACTCTAGAGGCAGTGAAGCAGTATTCAGTTGCGTTTTATTTTTGTAACCTGGAAAGAAATGCATCACCTTTCCCAGACTTGGGGAATAAATTAAACACAATCAATAATTGACATTAACCAGATAAACATTTCTAAGGGAAAAGCCAACCCATACACAATGTTCTGTTCTGTGCAGTGTACGGCCTTGGCGATGTCTTGATTGTAGTGAGAGTGGAAACACAACTTACCCTTACTGTGTGTAAATTCTGTTTGCTTCTCTTAAATACTGAATAAGTTCAATATGTCTGACCTGGCCTTGTAACAGAGAGATACACCTCCAAACTTTCACGGGCTGGAATTATGATGCTTTATCCAGTGTGACACCCCAACCAACCTGTGTTGGTTACCATTGGACAGTGGAGGGTCTCAGCTGATTACACTGACCTGGGCGCTCCAGGCGCTCTGTCTTTGGAGACATGTACTGTATATCATACATCATCCTCAGAATCAGAAGAGCTTTATTGCCAAGTACTATTATACACATGAGAAATTTGCTTTGTGATTAGGTGCTACACCTAGACAAACATACAGCTGACATAAAAGTAGAAATGTATAAATATGCAATAAACAGATGCAAGTTATATAAGAATAAAAAACAAAAATAACAGAGAAAAATAATACAACTATGTGAAGGGTTTGTGTTGTGCAGACGTATTGCAGCAGAAGACGATTGTGTACATAAATATATAAATTGACAAAATATATTGTTAATGTGGCTAGCTGCAGATGGGAAGAACCTGTTTTTGTGGTGAGACGTTTTGGTCTGATGGGCCACAGCAGAGTCTGAAACAGTTTCTGCCCTCTCCACTGTCTTTAGAGCGTTGAGGTCCAGGTGGTTCTGGCTGCCCCAGGTCACCAGATGGTCAATCTCCCACCTGTAGGTGGACTCATCCCTACCAGAGATGAGCCCAATGAGGGGGGTGTAATCTGCAAACTTCAGGAACTTGATGGTCTGGTGAATGGAGGTGCAGCTGTTTGTGTACAGGGAGAAGAGCAGAGGGGAAAGAATGCATCCTTGAGGGGAACCGGTGCTGATGGTCCTGGAATCAGAGACACATTTTCCCAGCTTCACGTGCTGCGTCCTGTCAGTCAGGAAGTCTGTGATCAAACTGTCAGCATGCTCAGCTGGGAGAGCTTGTCCTGCAGCAGAGCCAGGATGGTGGTGTAGAAAGCAGAGCTGAAATCCACAAACAGGATCCTCTGTAGGTCAAGGAGTCCAGGAGAACTGCAGGGGTCCAGGAGAACTGACAACACAGGCGCTCAAAAGACTTCATTACCACAGATGTCAGGTCCTGTGGGCCTTGTTTTTTTGGGGACAAGGATGATGGTGGAGGTTTTTAAGCAGGCTGGCACATGGCATGTCTCCAGTGAGGTGTTATTTGCCAGGCGAGCGTCGTCGATGGATGGGTTTGTAGTTTGTGATCTGTCTGAACCCCTCCGGACAGAAGTGACATCATTTTCAGAGAAGTGGTTCTTTAGTCTCTCTGTCATTTAGCTTCTCGCGCCTATTTGTTAAACCTGTACTTTGAACCTTAAACCTGGCCCTGTCCTCACTGCTAAATGCCTTCTCCTTTTCCAGTCTGATTTATCTGAGTTTAGCTGTGAACCAGGGTTTGTCATTGTTATAAAACTCACCCTGGTCTGTGATGGTACACAGCTGTCCTTGCAGAAGCTGATGTAGGATGTCACAGCATCAGTAAACTCATCCAGATTGGTGGTAGTAGTCCTGAAAACATCTCAGTCAGTGCAGTCCAAACACGCCTGAAGGTCCTCTACAGCTTCATTGGTCCACTGCTTTGTAAACCTGTGATGAGGACATCAGAGTTTTAATTTCTGCCTGTATGCAGGAATCAGGTGGACCATGACATGGTCAGAGTGACCCAGTGTAGTGCAGGGGACGGTGTGATAGGCTCTGCTTACTGTACTGTAGCAGTGATCCAGAATGTTCTCCTCTCTGGTTGGACACTTTACAAATTGCCTGTATAATGGGAGTTCTTGGCTGAGGTTTCCTTTGTTAAAGTCACCAAGAACAATAACAAGGGAAGTGCATGTCTACTCCACACACAGTATCCTGTCAGCAAGCATGCACTGTGCATCGTGCACGTTGGCCTGCGATGGAATGTAAACACCGACCAGAGTGAATGAAAAAAAACTCATGGGGAAAGCAACGGTTTACAGTTAATGATAAAATATTCCAGGTCATGAAAACAGTGCTGCTGAATCACTGTCACATCGGTACACCAGTCACTGTTGATGTAAAAACAGACACCTCCACCTTTTGTTTTGCAAGAGAGTTCTGTGTTGCGGTCCACTTTGTAGAGTTGGAATCCAGCCAGATGCAGCGCAGATGCCGGTGTCAGTCCACACAGCCATGTCTCCATGAAGCACAGAACAGAAGTTGAATAAAAGGCTCTGTTTTTCCCCGTCAGTAACGTCTCGGGTTACATATGTAACCCTTGTTCCCCGAGAAGGGGAACGAGACACTGCGTCGGTGACGATACTATGGGAACGCCTCTGGGCGTCGCAGGGCTGAACTATGAATGAAACTACTCCAATCCTATTGGTGTTGCTAGAACGGTAGCGTGTGACGGCGTAACCGGAGGGGTATATAAGCACGCCAGCACACAGGACACATAAGCCTTTTTTTATTCAGCAGGCACTCTGAGTATGTTTTTCTATGAAGCAAGGCACTCCAGGCGGGGTGAGGTGTGGCGGACCGACGCAGTGTCTCGTTCCCCTTCTCGGGGAACAAGGGTTACATACGTAACCCGAGACGCATCCAGCCCTAGAGGGGCTGGGGGTGAGAGGGAGAACCACAGGGGACAGTGCGCCGTCTCTCGGGACGCAAACAAGTCCACGTCTATGGGGCCGATCTCTTCGCATAATAACTCCACCACCTCAGGGTGGAGTCTCCATTCTCCGGGCCTCAGCCCCTGTCTCGACAGCAGGTCTGCTCCCTGATTCTGGGTCCCAGGGACGTACATCGCTCTGAGGGACAGCAGTCTCTGCTGGGACCACATGAGGATCTGATGTGCCAGTCTACATAACGGGCGCGAGCGCAGACCCCCCTGGTGATTCAAATAGGCCACCACTGCCGTATTGTTGGTTCTGACAAGGATGAGCCCCAAACGCTGAAGGTGGGCCAGGACGACATCTCGATGCCGAACCGCTAACTTCCGAGACTGGCCAGGATGAGCCAGTCGTCGATGTAGTTCAATATGTGGATGCCCTGGAGCCTCAGCGGGGCCAGAGCTGCATCCTGTAGCCATCCACTACGGTGCGCAGGACCTACGGGGTAATGTTTGCAAAGCTCCGCCATGTTTCTACAAAATCCGCTAAGGGAACCAACCGAGACTGAATGACGGTCCTCAGGCCCGTCTTCTCGGGGGGGCTGTGGGCGAGAGAGTCGCCTCGCGTCCCAGGTTTGTTGAGAGGGACTACAGGAAGCGACGCTTCGCTTCTGGCTCCGGCGGTAGGAGCTAGCTGAGGGCTGAGCTCGTCTCTCTTCAGCCGTCGCCGTCCTGGACCCAGACCGGCGGGGGAGATATTGCTCAAACGCCTCTCCCTGCCTTTGGCGTGCTGAAACCTGCTGCCGACAGCATCCACTGCCTCACCAAACAGGCCAGTAGGAGAGAGGGTCACATCCAGGAGAAAAGCCTTCTCCTTCCCCCGGATGCCCGAGAGGTTGAGCCACAGATGGCGTTCCGTAGCCACAGGAACGGGCCGTCTCCTTGTTAACACGGAGTGTTAAGTCCGTAGCTCTACGGAGCTCAGTCAGGTCCTCCTCAGAGTTACCTCCCCCTAGGTCACAGTCTTTGAGAAGATCGTCCTGGTACGCCTGCAAGGTGGCCATGGTGTGCAGGCTTGCACCAGCTCAACCCGCTGCCATGTAGGCCTTGCCCACCAAAAGGATGTCGTCCGACACGGCTTGGTGGGGAGCGCCGGCGTCTGAAGGGATGAAGCGAGGGGGGGAGAAAGATAGCACGCGAATGCTTCGTTCCAAAGCCGTGCTGCTTAGTTTCTGTCACGCTGCTGTAGTCCAGCAGAGGGGACACAGTCAGCCGTGCAGAGCAGCTCTCTTTTTTTTTTTCGGTCCATGATTCATGATTCCATGATTTACACAACTCATTGTGTAAATCTCATAGCTGGGCACGGACTGATGACGTCGGCCCGGCTCCCGGAAGTCATCCTCCATGATGCTAAGCATGTCTAGCTCCTCAGAATAAGACTGTGCAAGCCTCTCTAAACTCATACCTCGGGCAGGAGAAGCCAAGAAACGGCTCCGAACGGGGAAGAGAGGAGGCGGAGTCAGCACCCTCAGGACCGGGCCTTGCCATGGCCGCAGGCAGCCCCCTCGAGAGCTGCCTGGGCGTGCGACATCCCCAGACAGGAACACACATCTCATGAGTCTCCCGAGCCGCGATGTAGCGTGGGCATGGAAAACACATCGTCGGAACTGATTACCAGACATGGTCTCTACTGCTTCGTCAGGATTTCCAGGTAAGACAACAACTTTCTCGATAGTGGAGCTTCCAAACATACTCAGAGTGCCTGCTGAATAAAAAAAGGCTAATGTGTCCTGTGTGCCGGCGTGCTTATATACCCCTCCGGTTACGCCGTCACACGCTACCGTTCTAGCAACACCAATAGGATTGGAGTAGTTTCATTCATAGTTCAGCCCTGCCACGCCCAGAGGCGTTCCCATAGTGTCGTCACCGACGCAGTTCGAGTTCCCTCGAAGGGGAACTTAAGTTCATCCAGTTTGTTGCACAGTGATCACACGGAGAGAAATATTGCTGGTGTGCGATGTGCGGGGTCCACGCTGGCGGAAACACACAAGCGACCCGGCTCCTTTCCCTCTCCTATGGTGCTTCATAGTCCGAACAACAGCGAGCATGCGTGGAAAATAAATCCACTGGAGCTGGTTACGATTTCCATCGAGGGAACTCCTCAACACTCAAGAAAGGATTGAAAAATTGGAAAAACATCTTCAAGCAAATAAACTTGAGGTACTAAGTGCAACATTTATCTACATCTGTCTATGGTTTATTATTGTTTGTGTATTATATATTAATGTATTTATTATTTCTGTGCTTAACTATTATCTTACATATGAATATGTGTTTGAGTCTGCAGGTAAAAAACAAAAAAAAACAAACACAAAAGCCCATTGATAAAATTTCATAGTATTTTTATTATATGCCTTTTGATAGAATATTTGGGGTGCTTCCAAAGACCAATATAGCAAAAACTCTTACAGATTAGTCCTTGCTTGCTAAATTAACGTGATATTGACTGTTATTTAATGTACATTTTGTTGACTTGGTTAAATTTTTTGTAGCTTAGCCTTTTCTATGTAGCCCACCTTTCCCTATCTTAAGCAGGGTGGGGCCCTGAGTTCTTAAATCAAACTAACTGAATACTTGAAATAAGGTTCCTTTTTATCTTCAGTTTCTATACACTTTTAATTGTCTTGGGTTTCTGTATTTATCTCAAGTGATTTGCAACACCACTGTCACTAGGCTAGGTTCATCTAACGTCTATTAGCTCTGTAAAGTCACACTAAACCTACATTAGAGTAACTAGCATGCTGCAATAAAACTAAAGTTGCCACCTTGTCAACAAAACACAGACATTTACCTTATGTGTTGAATATACCTTTGGTAAAAGTAATAATGCAACACACCAGGGTTAGTTTAGAAATAATAAATCCCCATTTTACTTTGGCAATTTTAACATAAACAATAAAATAAATGTATTTTCAGTCTCTTTGGAATATCCCTTTTCTTGAATACCAGGGTAACGCAATAATATTAATCCCCTTTTACTGGTTTAAACACACTATAACAACTTTTCAGTTACCTTCAGTTCAAATTAAACTATAATGTTAACTCAGTGGGCCCACACTCACCAAGCACGCACACACACAAGCCGGCATATAAAATAAAATAAAACCCCAAACTTCGTTGCGATGCTTGAGAGCGACGATACTTAAACTATTGGTCCACTTCACTCAAAGGAGCAACAGAATTAAAGAGTTTTACCTTAAGCAACAGTTCAGTCCACTGTGCAGAGTTCAACAGTCTTTCCCGGTCTCCAGCAAAACAAGGGCAAGCAGGTGTCCAAAGAAAGCGTGGTCTGTCCCGCGCTCTGCCGCTGTCGTCTCTCGGTCTCTGGTGTCAACAGGGGTGCGAGCGTGCGTCCAAACTGGCGTGGTCGGTGTCCCTCTTTCTAACGAACTCGGAGCTTTGACTTGCAGTTGTAACTTTCCGATAACTCTCCAGGTTTTCACGTCGAAACCCGTGAACTAGTCCAACAGTATACAGCTGAGTTAGCTATACTGGCTAAGAGTCCATTCACTTTGCTAATGAATGCTAACACAAAACACTGTCTGCAAACGAGCTATGATACACGCGTACAATACATTTCGGGAAGAAATGTCTAACTTCTAAATTTCTTCACAATTGAGGGTCCATGTTCCAGAATGAAGAGTGGCTGGTTAATAACAACACTACCATTTGACATACATTCACCATGACACTCATGCAATTTACTCTAGTGACCTTCACGCCACACTTACGATCAGGTGCACTAAAATACTAGTAATGATGATGATGGTGACGTTTGATGCTAATCGTCATGGGCTGGATAAGATTTCTGAAGATTTGTACTGTTTTCTCACATTGTAGAAGAGAAAAGGAATGAAGAGGCTGACCTCATATTTTCCTTTATTACGAAGCTGTATTGACTAAAAGTAGCCAGTTTACATAGAATCCTTGTTTCTCGGGAATGTGTCAAACATTCCTGAGAAACAAGGATTCTATGTAAACCTTCAACGTCTTGCTTGCAAGAATTGTTTATGCATACATTCATTGTGCTTCAGAAGCAACAGCCAATTTGTATGAGTCAGTTTTGGCAGGCCAGGTTTTTGCCATTCTGGGGCCCTTGGAGACATTGTGACCTGACCTTACACATCTTAACCAATTATGAAGTGCAGCCCAGATGCCATGAGCTTAAATTTTAAATTACTTTTTTGGAGTTGGCCCGTGTATGTGCGACAGAAGAGCTCTGATAAATCATGCATCCAGCAATTCCAAATCCAACTGCTGCTAGCGCTTGACAGTGAATTTGATGCATGTGACATGGCAAGAATACATTTCTCTCTGACATGACCCAGATGATATGGTTGGTTGAGTTAAGGCATTTACTTAATACACAAGTTAATAAACAGGAGTACATTTGGTACTAGACAAGTAGTCAAATCAGTTCTCTTCCTGCCTCAGTTCATGTTAATCAGACAGACAGCAGGATGATCGCAACAGATAGTTGGCAGGTTGCAAACATACGGGAAACACATCAAGCTGCTCTTGCTTGAGAGTGTGAATTTCATACATCTTACACTCACCTTGGCTGAAATAACAGAAAATGCAAATCTCAGCAGCTTTTTGCCAAATATTGCATCCTCTTAGGATTCACTCCTGAAATCCTAAATTTCCTAAGATGTCAGAAACCTAAGATGTCAGCTTATGACATAAAACAAATAGTTTTATCACCACACATTTTATTTTGTCGAGTTTGACTTGAATATTTTTTATTTTAGAATAACACTTTAGTATAACTGTCTGAAATGCTTTAAAACACATCGATAAAGAAAACCAGAGATCACCTTCAAAAACTGTGAGAGATTAATGAAGGAAACCATGCAGATGTCAGACCAATTTTATCAAAGATGTTGCTTCTACTGAGTCTAAAAAAACATTTGATGAGGCTAAACATTCATGAACTATGGAATTCATCATCCATAGTTGATGATGAACTATGGACTTTCATCATTTATCATCACTGATGAACCTAAAGAAGATTATATCATTTTTTAACAGTAATTTGTCTTGAAAATCATTACAATGTCTTGTAGAAAAAAGTCTACTCCATTTCTTACACGTTTGCTCTTTTGTTTTTTGTTTTTGGAGAGGTGATAAAAATAAGCTTGACAGGCCTGCTGTGCTTGGTTAAGATTGCTAAGCCATGATTGGACTCCCTGTTTAACGAAACGATCAACAGGGGCAGGGGGAGCCTTCAAAAGGTCACTTTGAGGTTTGCTTCGAGGTATATTTAATTGGTACAGTTGTAATTCGTTTTAAAGTATTCTTTTCACTGACCTTCAATTTCATGTGTCAATAAAATAAGCAATCCGTGTCTCAAAAGGTATCTAATCAATAACCTACCTCAATTACTGCAATTAAAGTGATGGGCTGAAAAGCTCTCTTTTTTCAAGGTTCTCCTCTGTTGAGGATTTTAATTAGAAAGGCACCATGACTGGCTTATCTGACTTCCAGCATGAGTCAATACACCTTATTAGTCATAATAAACCTGTGAATAGTGCCCTACTCTCATCATTTTAATATCACATCAGATAAATGGTTTACATGCACACTGGTTTTAGCAAACGGAAAAACCAATGCTCTTTAGTCTCAGTTTATCCTGTGCATCTGGCAGCATAAGAGAGAGATTGACACAATGCTTTCATGTGGTTGAGTGGTATTTGTGCAAATTAATCTCCCCAGTCATCCAAGGTGGGTTAAAATAAAAGGGCAACAGGACTTCCAGATGCCCTTGATTTTAAAGGGGCAATCATTACATCATTACTTGCAGGCTAAAATCAACACTTTGACATAATACTGGTGGTACACAGGATAGTAATATGGATTAGCGTTAGCAAACAAACTAACGTAATCAAAGGGCATACTCACAGTAGGCCCGGTAGCCTTTTACTGTGCCCAGTATGAGGACTGAGTAGAGACGGCTCTCGACACCTAGATGGTGCACACCACTGCCCGGGAGAGGCCTTGACCCTCCAGGTACCGCCTCTCAACAGCCAGACCCACAGGGGCTGGCCGCGCCTCCAGCCTGAGAGAGTTTCCACGGCTGACCCAACAGCAGCCGAATAAGTGGGAAAGCATAAAGTACAACAGACGAGGAGGCCATAGTGGGTGCACGAAGGCGTCTACCCCCCAGCAGTGGATCTTCACGCGAGCTGATGTCCACTCCTCTGTCCAACACGCCAAGGATGTATTCTGCTCTGATGGAGTGCAGATGAGTGCAGCAGCCGCCTGGCCAAGCTCAGCAGCTTTGCCGAGCCTACCCCGCCTTGGAGGTTTATGTAGACTGCTGCTGCCTTGTTGTTGGTGCAGACCAGTACGTGCTGGTTCCGCAGAAGAGTGGCGATGTGTTCGACCACCTTCCACACCGTGAAAACTCCAACACACACGAGAAGGCTACAACCGGCGCTTTGGGAGCACGGCAATGAGTCAGCGGGGCTGAGAGCGAGAACGCCAGCCATTTTGTCCAGGGGAGAGAGCTCTTGGGCCGGAGAAACAACCAGGTGACAGTGGGCAGCAGCTCTCTGGATGATGGAAGGAAGTTCTCTGACGAGGCCGCTGATGGATGGCAGGGAGGTGGTGGCTGATAGCGGGACAGAGACCACGCTGGAGAGCGCTACCTCGAGGCTGGGTTCGCCCACCTTGAGGCAAGCGATCGCCAAGGCCTGGCGAGGGGAAAGCCGGGAGCCGCTGGATAGAATAGAAGAAGTGGGATTGTTCAACTCCTGTTCTTCCGGTAACAGTAGGTCCAGGGCTTCGTCCAGGGAGTGGGTGGGCTTCCACACCTCCTCCTCCTGAACGGCAAAGCTATCCGCCCGGCGCTGCTGCTCATCAGGTGTAAGAAGCGCACAGAACAGGCAATGCGAACTGGGAGTGAGTGCTCAGCCGGCATGCTCTGGTCCGAGGTAAGCCTCGCAGTGGGGATGCAGATCCCCCGGAATGATGTAGCCCATGTGGCAGACGGCGCACACCCGTACGGACGAAGCGGCGTCTCGCCCTGACCCGACAGCTTGCTAGAAGTCACTTCAGGAATCTTCTGCTCTTTAGACAAACGTCTTGCTCTTTAGAAAGCTCAGTGCTGAAGAAAAATGGGAGCCGATGGCCAGGTCTCACTGTTGTGTGTGTGTGTACAAAGTGCGGACATAGGAGAGGCCCACGTTGTGTGTGTGCGTAGACAAGCTTTTCTCAGTTCCGTGCATGAGCGTAGGGGTAAACCCAATAGCGATAGCCTTAGAGGGTGAAGCCTATACAAAATAGAATGCTGTCGATGTTGGATTTCCACCTTACAAAAAGTTATTAGCAAGCATGTAAAGAGTCTAGCTAATAAGGATAGCTATGTTAGCATCAGATTACAACTGGGTTGTCGAGGTTAGCACACCCCCCCACCCCGCGCCACAGTTAGGCTGTCATTCTGTGGGATACCCTGCACTCTTTGGGGGAAAAAAGCGCTTTCTCTCGCATGGCACGGTGGTATTTACGTCCGAGTTCGGTGCTCGGGCACGGTTAGCGATCATACTACAAGCGTACCGTGCCGGAGTCCAGCTTAACTGTGCTTGGGCCCAGTTTATAGTGTTAGTGGACTGCATTTTGTTTGCTGCGGTGTAGTAGGGAAGAGGCTAGGGAGCGTGCATAAAAAAACCCCTACCGCAACCAAGAATACAGGCTGTGGTCCATTTCTATGTGAGGCTACAGCCTGTTGACAAATAGGCAGTAAAAAGTGATTAAAAAAACTACATATAGCCCCTTTAAACCACCTTGGATAACTATGATCTGGGTGACTGAGATTCGTCACTAACCTCCCCAATGTTCATCACACACAGTGAACAGGCTGGTCTTGTTTGTTAGTTCAGGCAGCAGGCTACTGCACTCCATCACAATAGCTTGAGGGATCATGATGATGCAGGACACAACCCAAATGACAACAATACTCTTGCGAGCCCTCTTGGCTGTGCTCTTGAACATCAGCGGGTGGCAGATAGCATACCATCGGTCTTGGGCAATACAGCTCAGTGTGAGGACTGATACAGAAACTGAGATGGTCTGGAGGGAAAAAAAGAAAAAAACGAAACACCAGTCAGAGAAAAAATGTTCTGGGAATTGTATTTTGAGAACAAAGTCAGAAACCAAAAATAGATCCTATAGCTTCTTATTTTGTCCTGGTTTGCATCGTGACACATGAGAGATTGACCTGAATTTGATATTGACATTATGAGCAATAGTAAACATTAATAAGGAACACTATTCCAAAATTGGCAGGAGTTAGGGGTTTGCTTTAAATCTTAAACATTACATGGCTATAAAGCAAGTCTTTAGCCACCAGCCAGAGAGATTACTCAAGAATCGAATACTTTAGATAAAATCAATTTGCTTTCCATGGTGAATGTTAATTCATTGTCGTGCATTTTTCAACAGACATAAGATATTCAGCATTAATAAAACCTGAATGGCAAAACATCACTGATCAGTTTTGCAGTAAAACATGCTGAATCTGTTGTCTGTGTCTGCCAGTACAGACACAGGTGAACTCAATTTGGACCCAAATGCAAGATACTCAAGCCGAACAGGTACAGTTTATGGCATTTATTAATTTGGTGAGGCAAATTTCACTGAACATTAGACAGGCAAAAATCCACAATCTAACAGAAATGCAATAGTCCAGGCATGGAAGACAACAAAGTAATCCAACAAACTGGTATGGGAGACATGTAACACTAACAAAGAACACAGGGAGTGAGACAATCTGACACAGACAGGAGGAGACACACAGACTATACACTACAGAGGGCAGGATGACAGAAAAATGAGATTTCAATTATGGATTTGTGAAATTGCACCACAATTAGATGTGGCATATTGAAGTATGAGAAACTTCCTATATTTGCTCTCATCCCATTTCAGTGTGGTTATCAGATTGTTGTCCCATGGAGTCCATTCAGCTCACAGTGGCCCCACCAATTTCATGTGGGAGAGAAACGAGTGGGATCTGGGAGGTTCATTTGCTGTGGGAAATAAACGCTGAGCTCCAACACTAGGTATACTAGATCACCTTTGGTGACGAATTTTCTTCATTAAAAGGTCTTAAGAAGAAGGGAGAGAACAGAAAAAGACATATGTTGAGCTTGGTCATTTTACAATAAAAGGCTGTAAAACAAAATGTACTTTCATTTATGCCACACACATGCAAACAACACAGAGCCAAAACATAACAAAAAGGTATTCATTTTGATGGTTTGAGGGGGATGATTTTAAAAGTCTCACAGCTTGCGGCTCCTTGGTTTTTGGACATTGAGCAGTAGGTTGTTCTCTGTGCACCACTCTGCAAGATTGTTAATTTCCTCTTGATATGAAGTCTCAGTGTTGTTTGTAATCCAGTCAATGATGGTGGTCTTGTCCGCAAACCTCACAGCAGAGTTGACTCCATGTCATAGGCTGCAGTCGTGGGTGTACTTTGTGAACAGGAGGGGGCTCAACACACGCTCGGGTGTTGAGCACTAGAGTGGAGGAGATGTGACCGCCAATCCAAATTGTCTGGGGTCTGTTAGTGAGGAAGTCCAATGTCCAATTGCAGAATGTGCAACTCAAGCCCAGAGTGCTAAGTTTGCCAATCAGTTTTATGAGGGAGATTGTATTGAATGCTGTGAATCCACAAATAGCATTCTGATGTAGGTGTTGTTATTTTCAAGGTGTGTGAAGAATGAGTGGGGGGCAGTGGAAGCCTTGAAACAGATCTGGGATGGTGATGTTTGAGGCTGAGAATGTGAATGTGATGCAAATATAGAATCCACAGGGAGACCTGCCTACAGAGTGGACCAGCCTGTAGGAAAAATGTCTTAGGCTACGTTCAGACTGCAGGCCAAAGTGACCAAATCTGAAGTTTTTTCTCATATATGACTCAGATCTGATCTTTTTATAACAGTGTCAACAGGCCAAGTCACATGGAATCTGATCTTTTCCAGTTCAGATTTGGGCCACTTTCATATGTGGTCCATATTCGATTTGATCCGATAGCCTGACATAACTTCTGTGCCATCATCCAAAAAATATCAAAAAACATCAATGAGTCACACCGTTGACTACATGTGCAGTGTATTTTATTCTGAGTTAATCATCCTGTGTAATATTCACTAGTGCACCAAATGTGCATTAATCTGCCCCTGAAAATAGTCCCTAACAAATGTACAATTTCCTTGTTTGGGTAATACCTGCAAAACAACTACAGTGCCCAGCAGTAGTAAAAATACCTTAACCTGCTGGTACTTCTAGCACCATTTAATCCTGTATTGTGTTCAGGATTTCAAAAAGTGCATTGACCAGAGAATGTGTAATTACAGACTGAAAGAAATTGGTTAATGTGAACATCTAATGACATTTAAATGTTAATCAATGGAAGTCAGAGGACACCACCTCAAATGTAATTCTCAAACAAAAAACATGATGTCAGTTTTGGGTCAAAACAATATTAATGTTGTTGCTTTTGTGGCACCCTGTTGTTAACACATTAAAAGTATTAAAGACCTTCAATACAAGCTAAGCCAGCAGCATTGAGCTTCCATTAAGGGCTTCCAGTGTAATGTTTCTGTGCTGTGAACCAATCCCTTTTGTTGCAATTAATTAATTACAAACTGACAACTTTATCTGTGGTGCTGCAGTTTCAATAAATCAACATTTATTCCTGACAGTTTCCTTTACTGCTTCATGATTTCTTTCAGGAATCAGTTGTTTCATTACAACATACTGTTTCAAATGGCGATATTATTGCTTGTGGTACTTCCTTTTTTCTACTCTTGGGGATGATCTCCCTTTATTCAATACAGCACAGGAAATTGAAGAACCTAGCAAAATGTCAGCAAATTTAAGTAATTTGCAAGCGGGAACTAATTTGGGAGCATTCTGGGTTCATAAAAACAGCAGGAGGTGGCCTTTGCAGACATGTAGCAGCAGCAGTTACATTTCATTGATAAAGCACACAAAAGCAAACCGGGTGAATGTGAACATGAAGGCCTTCAAACAGACCCCTAATTTGTATGATGTGTTATGTCCATCCTGAAAGTGTACATCACAGTTACCGAGGACCAAAATTTGAGATATGGTCGAGCAAAAATTCACTTGGATATGTGTATAGAGTATAGTAGGCTTTGCTTAATGTATAGGTTACATTATATGCGCAGGGTAGTGTTGGAGTTCACTACATAAATGTGGCCTACAGTGTGAAATAAAGTGCATGACTTTCTCTTGGCATGATGTTTTGGCATAGTAGGGACGAATTGAAGAAAGCAAAAGACTTGCTTGAGGCATTAAATCCTCATGGGATAACATCAAAGGTCCCACACAGTGCTCATCTCATGGGATATGAAAAAAGCATTTTTTACCCTCATGAATTTGGAGAAATAAATATATTTAATCAAAATAGCCAGGGCCTTGTGATAGTGATAAACCTTTTATGAGCAAAGTGGTTTAGATCAGGTCAAGATTTTTAATATCCTGTGCGAAACACAGATGTCAAAGTTGATCTCTTACCTGCAAATAAGGCACAACTTTGCAAAGAGTGTTTCCAAAGAACCACGTCTCTGTGATGTCTACCACAAGACTCGCAGGGAGGCAGATGATGGTGACCAACACATCAGCAAAGGACAGATTCACTATGAAATAGTTGGTCACGGTGCGCATGTGGCGGTTTTTCCACACTGCAAAACAAACTGACAATGATGCACAATCAAAGTCTGCTCAAATACTCAATAAAGGAAAATAAAGAAAATATTTAGCACATTAGTGTGGGGTATCACCACTGTCTTGGAGGCATGCTGCAAATTATAGAGTTTGAATTAAAAATAAGTTATAGTTCTGTCTATGTCATTGTTCCTGTTGGCAAAATATTCATGAATCAGAATATACATACAGAAAGTAACATTTTCATGATTTGGTGTGGCATGTGCTGAGACTGTCACAGTAGAGTGGTTTCTCATCCATAAAGAGCGTGATGTATGCTTGATGCAATATATAATAAACAAATAATAAACCGCAAATGTAAAACTGAACAAGTAAATCACAGTAGCTTTTTAGAACAGAATATACTTTCTGCTCCTGTTAACAGACATCATTAGTAAATAGCAAGGCAGAAAGAATTTTAACCTGCTACTTTATGACTCACTGTTAATTATAGTTCAGCATAGAAAATCAGTGCTTTGCCTGGTGATGTGAATTTATATAGAGTAACTTAAGGGACATTAGCATGGAACATTATTTAAAGGGGCTATATGTAGATTTTCAATGAAATCACTTATTAATAAATAAAATTTTTACTGCCTTTTTGTTAATGTGTTGTAGCCTCACTTATAAATGAAGCACACACCTGTTTTCTCTGTTGCTTGGAACAGCCACTATTCTGCTTTTAACGTGAAGGTATCGGGTCGGGATGTAGCTTTGTTCATGCTTCCGAGCCTCTCTCTGACTACAGCGACAACACCGCAGCTAGCAATATGCAACTGTTATAAAGTGTGGCAACAATCTCATTTATAATATTTAGTCTAGCTCACTAACCATTTTGTTATCATCAAATACATTAAGCTGTGTTGACATTGCCGAGCCTCTGGTGAAAGACACACAAACAGTACAAATGTTAGTTACTGAAAAGCAGACAAGTAAGCTAATGAATAATGAATATCACGTCAGCTAAATGCATTAAATGTAAGTATATAGTACGTATTGTCGTTACTTATCCATGTAACGGACATGGATTAATTCAACCTCAAGATGATAAAAATATTATAACGTTGCAGTGGGAGTTTACCTGAGTTTTTGACAAACTTGGTGAGTACAATAATAATACCAGCAGGTGAACCAGGAGTGCCCAGGGTACTTAAGCGCCTACCTTTGTAGCCCGTTATTATGGACTGTCAGTGGGCGTGTAGATTCACTTGCGTGCTGTCAGATTAAAGTGTATATATTTCTTATGTTATTATTTTCTTCAAGCCTTCGAGACCTGTAGGGCGGTGTTAAAATGCAGATGTGATATTGTAGGCCTGTAGTGAATAATAAAAGGTCTCAACTGTAGCTGCAAATACGCACAACATCAAAGATGGGAAACAGTCAAGTAAAATTATCTCCTTTAGCATATCTAATCAACACTGTTAATTTGAGATCCCGTAGGTACTCTATTTCCCATTCAAATATTCATTCCAATGCAACGCTTGTATTTGTTCACAATTTACATAAATTCTTTACTTGTATAGTTGGTCATTGTTGCTTTTTATATATCTTTAAAGATACTCACCTATTTTTTCACCCTTTGTATACACATATTAGTTAAATCTATCTTTGTTGTCCTGTATGTGTAGTTCTATCTCCCAGTGAATTGTTCTGTGTATAAGTACAAGGAAACCAACTCTAAACCGAAGTCAAATTTCTTGTACATGTACACAATAAAACTGATTCTCAGAAGTCGTTACGATGCCATGATTCAATAGATAGATCTGCAATGAAGGTGTAACGTTACTAAAAACTAGTAACATCTTAGCCAATCAACACATATATTTCAATTAATAAGATATTTGATCTTTTTACCCACAATACAAAGGCATGGTAAAACAAGCTGCTGCAATATAAACAAACATTCTGGCTGCACTTTTGTACATCAACAGTTACAGTAAGCTACTGAACTTGGATGCACATGTTTTGTTTTGCTTGGAGAAAGGCATGAGTACATACCATGAGTACAGGAACTACGCAGCCACAGGCACTGTCACAAAAACTACAGACAACCTAGACCAGGGGTTGGCAAATAAGTCTGCCATCAGGCCAGAATTCTTTCAAGTCATCAGATGGTGGGCCAGAACATCATCAATTGACCATTTATATTCTAACATTTACTGTATATGCGATTAGTTCAGTAGTGCACAGGACTCCCATTTGGAGGATTGAGTGTTCAATTCTTGCTAGCTGTATTTTTTCTTCCTTTTTAACAAATTGATTGCGAAGAGATCGTATTACATATCACAATTAAGAATGTGCAGGAGTGTGTACATCCTGCCGATTGGTCCACATCAACCTATGAACGCTTATTTTCGTGTCCCCAGTATATCCAGGCAGAGGAAATTCCTGCTTTTCTCATTCAGGGGAATCCGCGATCTCACATTTTCTGATGGCTTTTTCAGAGGTGTGTCAAGCAAACCAGAGACTCTTTTGAAAGTTAAAGCTCATTTAAAAACCACATAAAGTACTGTTGCAAAACATTTCTCATGCTTTTATTTTGTAGGCACAATCACTTAAGAGGAAGTGAATATGTGAGTAACTTTTGCTGTCATGACTGAGATCTGTTTCAGCACCAGCCGCTATAATTATATATTTTTTTGCCGCTATAAAAGTAATCTGGCCAGATATTATTGCTGGTAGGCCAGCTTTGGCCCGCGGGCTGCCTATTGCCAACCACTGACCTAGATGTCTCATCTTTCAAAACCAGACATGAAAGGGTGGCATCCCTGGAGGATGGTTGGATTCCCATTAATGCAAGCTAGTGTTGTGTTGTTCAGTGAGTAATTCGTTCATTTTCACTCATGTGATGGATGTCTTGAACTGCTACGTTCACTCGTCACACGGCAGCTGCATGGGCTCAGGCAGCACAGGAAACAGAATTGATTAGCTCACAACTCATAACTGTGGGTCTCTGGGTTTCAGTTGTTCATTTGTCACGTGACAGCTTGGCTACAGTCTGTGGTAAGCAGGCAGCACAGGGAGCAGAATAGTTCACGACTCATAGCAACTGTGGTTCTATTTCGTATAGGCTTCGCCCTCTAAGGCTATCGCTATTGGGTTTGCCCCTTCAGCGGCACTGAGAATTTTAGTCTACGCCCACCCATAGCGTGGGCCTCTCCTACGTCCGCACCTTGTATATATACAACGGTGAGACCCAGCCTTCGGCTCCCTATTTTCTTCAGCACTGAGCTTGAAGTCTAAAGAGCTAGAAGAAAGAAGAACAGAAACTACCTGCAGAAGCGATGTCTTCCTACCTTTGAGCCTCTCCACCGGCGGCTGCCCTGCCGGCGCAGCACCGCACTCCCAAGGCTCCGGCTCTGGCCTGCTCATGTTCCACCCCCCCTGCACAGCCTCGCCACCCTGGGAAGTGCCAATGACATTTTGGGGAGGAAATGTGTGTTTCCTGTGCCTGTTCTGTTTGCACTGTTGTTTGAAACCCCAGCTGTTTTGAAATAAAACACAAACAGAGCCCTAAAGAGCGCGTGAAACAGGTGATCGAGTGTGTGCGCCAGGGAGACTGGCTCTCCTCCATCGACCTGAAGGACGCGTACTTTCATGTGTTCGTGATCCCGGGACACAGGAAGTTTCTGCGTTTTTCATTTCAAGGTGCCCAGTACCAATACAACCACCTGCTCTTTGGTTACTCCCTGGCCCCACGTACCTTTTTCAAGTGTGTCGAGACGGCATTGGAGCCACTGCGGCAGTCTGGCATCAGGGTCCTTTTTTACCTGATGGTGCTGCTCCACCATGTCGTACCACGAGTGACGGTGGCGGCTCTGTCGGTCATGAGGCTCTTGGGCCTCACGTCGGCGGCTCACGTGGTGGTTCCCCTGGGCCTTCTCCACATGAGGAGGCTGCAGCGGTGGTTCATCTGCCTGGTTGTGTACCCGGTGAGACAGAGACGGTGCCGCGTTTCTGTTCCCCGGTCGGTGGCTCCAGATCTGGCCTACTTGTGGGACCCCCTCTCTCTTTCGGTCGGGGTCCCCCTGGGCAGGGTCACGTCCCACATCTCGGTCTTCACGTCCTCCCTGATGGGCTGGGGCGGAACCTGCCTTTCTCGGGTGGTGGGTGGTCTGTGGTGTTCCCCCGCTGGGAGTGGACGCCTTCGCTCACCCCCTTTGGCCCCCCCCGGGCTGCTGTATGCCTTCCCGCCGGTGCGGCTGATCCCGCGCCTTCTGGACCGCCTGCAATTTTCATCTCTGGCGGTGATTGTGGTGACCCCGGAGCACACCAGCGCGTCTTGGTTTCCCTGCCTCCAGCGGCTGCTGGCCACAGGGGTGGGGGGACGCTCTCTCTCAGGCAGGGGGAGCGATCAGGAGCTACCCGCTCCTCGGCCAGCCTCTCTTGGTCTGGCCTCTGAGAGGCGCCGCCTGGAGGGCTTAGGTCTCTCCCGTGAGGTGGTTCGCACCATCCAGGAGTCGAGAGCTGCTTCCACTCAGTCCTCTTACTCCTCTAAGTGGTTGGCTTTCCAACGTTGGTGTCTGGACCAGGCGACGGACCCAGTCTCCTGCCCGCTGCCAGCGGTGCTTTCGTTCCTTCAGCTGCTCATGGACAGGGGGCTGGCATTCAGTACGATTAAAACCTACACTGCCGCCATTTTGTCCTGTCACAAGGGCTTCGGGGACAGGACTGTGTTCTCCCACCCCCTGGTGAAGCGCTTCCTTAGGGGGGTGCGAAGGCGCCGGCCGGTGACGTGGCCTGCGGCCCCACAGTCGGATTTGCCGCTGATTTTACATGCGTTGTCAAGCCCTGCTTGGGACGCCACGTTCCACCTCCTCTGCCCGGTGCGTGCAATGTCCTGCTACGTGGCGTGCACGGCCGCCTGGCGCCGTTCGCAGCATCTGTTTGTGCACTACAGGAAGCGGTCCAAGGGACTTCCCCTGTTGGCCCTCTAAGTTGTGGGCCTCACTGGACCTTGGTTCTCAGTGCTGAAGAAAAGACACTTGGGAGCCGAAGGCTGGGTCTCACTGTTGTATATATACACAAGGTGCGGACGTAGGAGAGGCCCACGCTGTGGGTGGGCGTAGACTAAATTTCTCAGTGCCACACAGGCGCACGAAACGGGTAAACCCAATAGCGATAGCCTTAGAGGGCTGCGCCTATACTCATAAAATCTGGGTTACAGTACGTAACCCCCGTTCACGCGTTAACTTTCGTGAAGCGGACTTTCACGCTGTGAGATTGGGTTGTCGTTTTTAAAAACCTTGATTCTGATTGGTCAGGTTGAATGCACTGCGCTAGTGGGCTGGGCGGGAGGGCACACTTCGCCCCTGTGTACACGTGTTTACTGTTTACACACAGAAACAAGTATATTTACATGATTTAAAGTATGCTTATTTCTATATGTTGTTGTTTGTTAAGTTAACAACATGTGCTGCTTCCTTCTGGGCCAGGTTACCCTTATGAAAGAGGTCTGTGATCTCAACTAGCTATTTACCTGATTAAAAAAAAATTTAAGAAAGAAATGAAAAAAAATAAATAATATGCTTTTGAATTATATATTTTACTGTTTAAAAAATATGTTTTAAAAATCATACTTCTGGAAATCAGGCTGAAACATGTGGCAATTACATAAATAATTACAATATTTTGCAGTAGCCTACACAATGAAGCAGGTTTGGCATAAATATATTTTTAACCCACTAAAAGTGTAATTGTTTAACAATGTACTTCCACAAATTACACCTAAATAGTATTTACTAAGAGTTAAATAAATATTTTTAATAAAATGACTAAAACTTACTTTTATCTAAGCATATTTATTAAAAGTTTAATTAAGTATATATTTATTACCAATTTATTCAAAGTATACTTTTGAGAAGTATGTTAAAGCTCAGGAGAATATGTCTTTAATATTCTTGTAGTAAGCATGTTAGAAGTATGAATGTACTATAAATCTGAATTTCTAGTACATTTTCAGTGCCTTTGAGAGCATTTCTTTTTAACCTGTGTTGGCGGAGCGTCACCCAGTCGGCCCAAAATGAACAAGCCACCCCTGCCTGTGGTGTGTTTACAGCTAACAGCTCTCTGTCTGCTGCATCCAGACCCAAACTGGGGTGTTTATATAATGTGCTTATATCTTTGTTCTTTTCCCTGTGCTGGAGTTCTTTTAAGAACTTGATGGCTTTATCAAGATTATTATTAAATTGGTTGAATTTTAATAAGAGTGTGTTTATTCATATAGTGTGTCAAGCTTGTTACTTCTACATTCCCAGCAAATGATGTAATATATAGATTTTATTCATAGATAGGGAAATATGAGCAGATTGTGAAAATGGATGGATTTAGCTATTGAATATTAACATATTTCCGTGGTTTTTACATGGTTTGAATTTGATTGTGGCCCTGTCGGGCTTTATAGAAAGATGATAGAGAATGATCAAAAAGTGAATTTGTGCACTATACTTTGTCTAAAGCAAAGCCTTCCCTGTTTGAGAACTGCGCTGTTTTTTTTACAGGGCTACAGCACCGCAATAATCAGCCTAGTTCAAATGAACAAAATGACTCAAAAAAAGATTAGTTAATTTTACTGAATTTTGAGTTTTGAATTTTGAGTTTTAAAGATCCGATTCAGCAAAAAGATTCACTTTTCCCGTCACTAATGCAAGCGAAGACAGCACCACCACCCATTTTCACCGTTCAGTAAGAATTAAGAACGAGAAAGATTCCGCTGGAGAATTGTTCTGTTTGCTGTTTGTTTCTACATAGCCACCTAATTTTCAACAGAGACACACAGCAACAGTTTAGACTTTTGGGGCAGAGGAAGAGTGGGGAGAGGGGGAGATTGTTAAGCATTCAAACAGTGTGCAGGATTTACAGACCAGGGCCATCATATTCAGGCTCATGAGCAATGCATTTTGACTCACAGTGTCTCACTCCTACTCCCAAGGTAGGAATGTGAAGTGACGTAGGGGGTATGAGATTTGCATTTCAAGTCAAACATTCTGATCAGACATGCCATTTTAAACAGTCTGAATAGCACTGGAACATTGTTGCAAATACACTCATGTATACCCTCTAGTGTTCAGTGCAATAATTACACTGCCAAAGCTGATCGTATTTATATATTGGAAATATAATCAAGATTCAAGCAATTTATTGTAATTTTATGGAAGCCATAAATGGCCACGCATCCATTTTTTATTCAGTTTTCCTGTGATAATGGGATAATTATCTTGTGATCTCGAGATAACGACTGTTGTTTTCTTGTTATAACAGGATCATTTTCTCGTGATCTCGAGATCACGAGCACAACAAGATTACTTTAGTGACAACCCAAAGGTGATTTTTTTTTTTTTAAGTTCAAGTAGTAATAGTTCAATAATAAATATAAAATAAGAGCTAAATATTCAATATAAATAACAGCTAACTTGAATCTTCAAGTGGTGTCTAGCAGCATAGATTATTATTGCACATTACCTGTCAGCATAGATTATTATAGATTATTACTGCACAAAAATCAATATTGCACAGTATATTGCATTGCCAACCTAATTGTTAAATAATAATAATAAATAATAATAATACATTTTATGTATAGGCACCTTTCTGAACACTCAAGATCACCTCACAAAACATAATAAAATAGTACAGCAATAAATCGATACTATTAACAACTATAATGCATATACTACAGTGCATGAAATCATGGTACATAACAACTGGAAACTGTGCTGTGTGCTGTGACCTGATAAATAGTGATCACGTGGGATATGCCAGTTTAAAAAGATGCGTTTTCAGGTGGGATTTAAAAATGGAAAGCGAGTCAACGTTGCGAATGTCTGGTGGAAAGTTCCAAAGACAAGGGGCCGAGCGGCTGAAGGCTCTGAACCCCATGGTGGACAAACGAGCAGGAGGAACAGTGAGGTGAATAGAAGAAGACCTAAGAGAATGGGTCGGTGTGTAAATATGAAGGAGGTCAATGAGGAACAGAGGAACGAGGTTGTGAATGGCCTTGAAGGTCAGGAGCAGAGTCTTGAAATCAATGCAGTATTTAACTGGGAGCCAATGAAGCTGCTGAAGGACAGGAGTAATATGATTAATAGAAGGGGTTCTGGTGATGATACGGGCAGAAGCATTCTGAACAGTTGAAGTTTATGTATGAATTTGACAGGAAGACCAATGAGAAGAGAATTACAATAATCAGTGCGGGATGTGACCAGAGTGTGAACGAGAATGGCTGTAGTTGGTGAGAGAGATGGTCGGAGGCGATTAATGTTACATAAATGGAAGTATGCAGACCGAGTGACATTATTAATGTGAGTTTGAAATTCAAGTGTGCTGGGATCACACCCAAACTCTTGACCTGCGGGGAGGGAGAAACTGGGGAGTTGTCAATGGTTAGCTCACAATAAAGCATGTGCTGGAGTCTACGCGGGTCCCGGCGTTTGATTCACATTCATTAACCTATGAACGCTTATTTTCATTTCCTGAGGAAATTCAGGGGAACCCAATCACACATTTACTGACAGCTTTTTCAGAGGTGTGTCAAGCAAGCCAGAGACTCTTTGAATGTCCTTCAGAATTTTTCATAGTAAAAGCTCTCAATAACCTTGATATAAAGTAGCCTATTGCTGCAAAAAACTTTTGAAGGCACAATCACTTTAGAGGAAGTGATTATGTGAGTAACTTTAGCTGTCATGACTGAGAACTATTTCAGCACCAACCGCTATGAATTTATTTATTTTTTATTTTTCTGCTATCAAAGCAATTTGGCCGCGGGCCAGATATTATTGCTGGCAGGCCAGTTCTGGCTCACGGGCCGCCTATTGCCAACCACTGCCCTTGGGTACATTAAACATGATGGACGGTTGACAAAACACAACAGTGCCATACAGTAGCTGGTGCCTTTTTATTTATTTTGCTACTGCCATACGCCCCCTTATTTAAATATGCTGTTTGATTACAACACAAGATGAAACCCTCGCTCAGCAAGCCAGATTTGAGATGTTGACAAACAAAGAAGAATTAACTGAGGTCTATAATCTAATTATGAACTCATTAGGAAATAATTGGCTTTTTATCAACTTAAAACTATTGTAGCTGTGCTGTGGCGTGCGGGTGGCTACCACAGTAACAGATTCAACTGTTCAAAGACATAAGACTTCAAAGACATAACCCCTCTTTGAGCTCCCTGTTATTGTGATCGTAATTAAATGAATCCAATTTAGTACTAAACTGATTCATCTGATGCTGATGTGCTGCTGGCTGAACCTTGGTAGCCTAGGTGGTCACCCTCTATAAAGTGCAACAGAGGCTCATCAACCTAAAGTCTTCAGCCTGAAGAGCCTTAGATATAAATAAATAAATGAATGAATGATCCTTTAACAACAACATCATGCTAACATTGTGGTAGGAGCTCACAAGAGGTGGTCACTAAGAGTAGGAGCTTTTGCTACCCTGCCAAGAAACTAGGCCACTTCTGGTGCCCCCTAACCAGAACCTCGACATATCAGTAACTGGCTTGTTAATATGGCAATGTTGTGTTTACGGCTTGTTTCTGCACCCAAATTGCCAAAAATAAATGACTTAATTTGGGTTTAATAATATCAACTTACAATGTTAATATCAGAAACTTATTGGTGTTTCTTATTTACACATCCAACAGACCCAAAGCAACATTAGTATTCATTTGGAGTTATGTTTCCAGCCACTTGATGAATGTTAAGTCCAATAAAGTCGCTAACTTTATTTGTGTGCTATTTGTGGTTGATTAGAACTGTGTCTGGAAACAAGGCTGATGAGACTCAGACTGAACCAAAACAGCTAAGTTGTGGGTAGTAAAACCAAAACAATGAGCTGAAAGATGCTAAAATGCTATACAGAGCTGAGGGGAACTGCAGAGCTGGGAGATAATTCTTTGTGGGTTTCTCACTGTGAGTGACTCCTTTTAATTACATAGTCATTTGATCCATTTTGAATTTAAAAAGAACAAGGAACACGTAGCCAAAAATTTAAATACCTTAAATAAATTGGAAGCACCTCTGCCTCTTCAAATTACGTTTGAGGTGAAAACACCACGTCAGAGCACAAATAAAGAAAAGCTAAGATGATTTCAAAAGCCTTGCGTGTTGCTGTTTACAATTTTTACGCTGTGCTTCATCATCTAAAAGATGATAATGAGAACCTTTCAGCTCTGGCTCTGAAACTAATGAACTCCATGATAAAACATAACTCGCCCCAGATACCCTGGATTACAAATCAAATTTCAATGGAAAAAAAAAAAAACAGTTAGTCTGCCGTACAACCTCTGCATAGTTCATTGAGTAATTACTGAGGCCGCAACCAACTGTCATCTGAAACACTGTCCTGCTGGCTGAGTAAAGACATTATTAGCCATGTTTTTTCCTGGTGAAGAGAGAAGACAAACTTGTATGTTTGCTGCCTATTTGTGGCTTTCTCACAGTGAAATACAGAACATGCTGACTTTAATGAGTTAATATGAAACTGTTAACCGATTCTTTTGTAAACGTTGTAATGATTGAGAGACCTGCTGGATTGCTCTGTATGACAGGATGAGTTGTCTGCATCTTATGTGGTGTTACTAAAAGATGGCACTATGAGGATTGAACTAGTGTTGCTATAATACCCCTATAGGTCTATCTAGGGTTTTTTTTCTGACTCCCATAGCTGCTACTTCATTTTCAGTGAGAAGAGGCAACTGCAACACATCTAAGCTTGTAATAGACTCGCTGGGCTACTAGAGGAGACTGTGTCATTTTGCCTTGCCTGGGCAAGAAATCTATGTTTTCAGCTGGCAAAAAATATAAAACATTACAGTGAGATTTTAAAATAAAGCTCCAACGTACCAAGGACAGGAGTGGTATTTTCGGCGGTCTAGTGAGGTACAGTGAAACGCTT
>NW_024040340.1:0-19823 GCF_014851395.1 Micropterus salmoides | reverse complement strand
TGATCCTAAGAAGAACAGTATCCGCACTGGGAAGCCTTGGACGAATGTTTGGTTGGCCCATGTCCTCCTGACTGCATCTCTTTGGGTGATATTAGCTGTGGAGCTGAAGACTAGAGTGAGGAGGAAGAGGTCCGAGTTTCTGCAGGCATCAGGGTTAGCAATGGGGTAGGCATGGGACACATTCTCCCTGGCGTTGCTCAGGTCAAGTTTCCTTGCTTTCTCTCTTACATCAGCAACCGTGCCATCAGTGTAGACCCCAGGTGTGGGCTGCAGGAGGTACTCCTCGACAAAGTCTGCCCCAAACAACAGGGCATGGAAGAGTAGCACATTGAAGAGGAGGAAACACCACTGGTGGGTACGCAGTTTGCAGGAGAGCACTGGAGCATGAGATCAAAAAACAGAGTATGAATTATCATAAAGGTAGCGAATCACACTTAAATTAAAATTTCATATAAGCTGCAAAGAAGTAACACTGTACCTGCATGACAGCCTTGTTGTTTATCTGTTTTTAGTAGCTGTATTAGCTGTATGTGACCAGAGGACCTCCCGCTGTTGTCAGTTATACAACACTACTTGCTGACAGACTGGGTTTCCACTTTCATGAAACTCTAGCAGCATGTAACCCTGCACCCCAACCCCAAGTCACATGCTTCATCAAGAGGAGAGTATCCTGTATCATGTATACAACATTAATGATACCAAGAAGGAATAGTTTAACCATACCACAATGACATTAAGGGGCCACTCCAGATGTGTTTTATGGCATATAAAAATACCCTACTTTGAATAATGATTTATGTCTAATACCTTGATAGAAATTCTTAAAATGACATCTACTCCTTCTCTCACACTGAAAAATCCAGAATCTATCAAAATGCAAATATTTTTAATTTCAAAAGTTTAAATACTAGACACATGATGTCTCCTACTTCCCTGAGAAGTCTCTTCTCAGTGTATGTGCACTGTTGGCTTCGACTTTCCAGATCACAGTTGTCTTAGTTGCAAAGTGGACTATGATTGGCTTTGCAGTACAAAATCACCATTGTAAATGTCAAGCTCATATTTAAGGTAACAGTGAAACATTCCCCCTACAGCAGATAAATGTGAAAACTTCTAGTGTCAAACCCATACATCATTTTGCACAGTGAAGGTCAAACATCCACTATAATATTCAGACTATAAGATAAAGTTATCTTTTAAATTAAAGATTTAAATGACAGACATTCACTGGCTATGCACCTGAAAGACCATAAAGGTTTATATTTAAATTGTCAAAAAAAGATGTCCTTTTCAAATTGTTCAATTGTTGATGTTCAATTATTGATGATATTGATTGTGAGGAGCGATCCAGGTGCATCAATGGAATGCCAGTAAAATTGCTGCCATGACTGGCCACCAGCCAGTGCATGCATGGAGTTCCCATTAATGAACAGAACAATATCTGGAAGCACTGCAGAGCCCAAACTGCATGTTCTGAGATTATAGGTGTTCCACCATATAGTTATGGGGAGCTGATTTTGCACTTGTTTTCCCTCCATGACAAACATTATATTTATGAGCTTCGGGTAATGTTATTTGGTATATAAAATAACCTTTCTCAAAGTATAAAACGCCACTTTACCACTATATATTTACAAAAGAAAGTAATTTTTAACACAAATAGGGAGTGGTGGATGTAAAGAATTGTAAATTATGTTTTACTATAATGTGTTTTAGACCGAAGTGGACAGGCTGAAAGAAAAATAAATCAAGTGGAAGCTCCCACTCCGCCCAGCAGGTGGCAGTAAAGCGCCATAACGTTGAATGTCAACCGCGTTAATTACGACGGAGAAGAAGAAGTTGTCGGAGTCGTTAGTCGATAGTTTGGTTTCCCCAAACATTGACAGTCATGGCTGCTTCCATTGAGAGTTTACTGGAGGAAATCTCCGGTGTCGAAGATCCAATTGAAGAGCTACAGAGTTTAAAAACAGCTCTACTATCGATACCTCTCAGCGCGTTGAGAGACTCTGTGAGCGGACAGCGTTTTAATGTGATATTCTCTCTGTTAAACTCAAATCAGAGGTTGGTTTGGCACAATGCATCTCGTTCACACTGTTCAGCAAACTGCGGTGTGTGAACTGCTGAGTCATTCAGCTGTCAGTATTTGATTTTAGTATCATAAACAGTTACTCAAACAGTAGGTAAACATACCGGAAGGTTAACTAGCTAAATAGGCTGTGTTTACCCGTTCTAGTAAGCAAGCTAACTGGCTACACTACTACTAAACAGTGCAACGCAGGTGTGGGCAGGGACACGTTTCCGTCGTATAGCCCTCTATTATTGGATTGAAAATGAAAATAACATGGCTGACTTTCATATTGAGGGCAACAGAGCTCATAGCGTTGCCCTTTTTACACACAGTCCAATAAATTAATTCGTTTTGTACAGTACAGCAGCAGAAAATGTTTTTGCTAACGTTACACATCCTATGTTACGTTATTCAATATGGATGTGAACACCGTGAAATTAGCCGTTTAACTGCATAGTCATTGCTTAATTTCAAGTTTTGCGTGCTGGATTATAGAGGCTACCAATGTAGACATGTCACTGTCCAAACACTCACACAGACTTACTTTTTTGCTAATTGATTAATTGTTATATCTCTGACTGTTCTTCTGCTTCCAGTAGAGAGAATATCTGAGCTTAAGTGTCAGACAAAACAGCAATTTCAATATGCCAACTAGACTGCACTTGTACTGCACATTTATATTTACTAATGTGAGCTGTGTTCACAGGGAGCAAGTTGAGCTGTGTGTGGACATCCTGAAATGCATCTTAACGGCCCTCAGCCCTGTGTCCCTGGCCCAGAACTACAGAGTGGAGATACAGGGGGTCTGACCCATCCTAATGAAACTGTTAAAATACTGGCCTTGACACAGGTAGGCTGCTTGCACACAGTACACGCACATACACAGACTTTAAACCACTGACCTTGTCAAGTTTTTATGTTTTTCAGATTGGAAGAATAGTGGAGCACCCTGACGCTGCAACTGAAATCCTCAACAACCATGACATTCTTCGAGCGGTGATCAACTGCATCAGAGAAGAGAAAATTGCTGTGGCAAAGCAGGTGAAGACCTAAGCACGCAAATATCCTGTGTATTTAATTAATATAGAGTGGGTTCAATAATTGTTGTGTTTCTTAGGCCATCCAGTCCTTGTCGAAACTGAGTCACTCCAAGCCCGGGTTAGACACATTGTTCCAGAGCGACCTGCTGAAAGTTATGAAGGATGTGATGAACACAAGTGACATTGTCAGATACAGGATATATGAGGTAAGCTCAACTGTGTGTCACTTTGGGTTACTTTGTGGCTGATGATGCAGAAGTAGCAAATTTTTTTGTGATATACAAGTTTTTATTTGGATGGAATCAGAGGAAAGATGACTAATCATAACAGTAAGTTCTGCCAGAATGTGTGGGCACTTAGATTCAGTTATATTAAAGCTTCAATTCGTTACAGATGAACTTGTAACCATGTACATAGAAGCAACTAAATTAATAAACTAAAGTTTATTTCAAGTTTATACTGCATATAAGCGCACATAAAATAGCTCTTGTATTGATTTCCCTAATAAAGTTTTCTTGCTGCTTGCAGCTGGTGGTGGAAATCTCTTCTGTATCTCCCATTTCCCTTGGATACTGTGCCAATAGCAGCTTAATTTCTCAGCTGATTGGAGAACTGACAGGAGACGATGTGTTGATCAGGTAATAAGTTTTATCATATCATAGGTACAGAGAGTGTCTTTACATTTCTATCAATGCTACATTTGTTCCTCTTGTTTCCTTTTCCTCCAGAGCCACAGCCATTGAGATGGTGACCACTCTAGCCCACAGTCAGCATGGCCGACAGTATTTGGCCCAGCAGGGTATAATGGACAAGATCTCCAACATGATCAGAGGAGCAGAGACTGACTCGCTCTCTTCTCTCTACCTTCCTGGTGAGTCTCTTGAGAAAACTGCTCCAAAAAAACCCAGAAATACAGCAGTTACTTAAGTTACTGGCTCCTTTTTTTATGTTTTTTGTTTGTTTTCCTGTTAAATCATAGGCAGATGTGTCAGACTATTTTCTTCTATTATGGGAGCAAATCATTTCAGATGTAAAAGGGAACATTATTATGTTTAGATGGAGTATTCCTTTATTTAATACAACAATTCAATGCTGCATTATTCAGTTCTTTACTGTTTGAATTTTACTCCCGTAGGTTTGGTGAAGTTCTTTGGAAACCTGGCCATTATGGACAGCCCACAGCAGGTTTGTGAAGCATACCCGGTTTTCCAGAACAAAGTGTTTGAGATGGCTCTGGACCCAGACCCTGTGATGATCGGCGTGGCTCTGGACACTTTGGGATTACTTGGGTCTACTGTGGAAGGGAAGCAGGTCCTTCAGAAAACAGGTTAGCTTGTTATCTTTCTCCCAGGCTTTATTTAATAAAAGCCAAAGATCCCAAAAGAGAAATGGAGAATGTTTACATTATTGTAATTCTAGCTGATGTCTTGAGATCTTTGTGAGATTCTCTGTGTGTCTTCAGGTGAAAAGTTCAAAGCTGTGTTGTTGAGAATGAGCCAGCTTGCCAGCTCAGGCGCTACAGAGCTCAGAGTGCGCAGCTTAGACGCCATATCACAACTTCTCACTCTACAGGTATGTGTGTGCACATGCAAAAGTATATTCATAGCCATACTTCTTTTTTTATGTTTTTAAATGACATCTACAAAACAAACGTTGATCACATCATCACTCTAAAATGCTTCATTGCAGCCAGAGCATCAGACAGAAGACCTCTTGGCCCTCACAGAGTCCTGGTTTCACCTTTTGTCTAAGCAGCCCATGGACATGATTTGCAACATTAGCACTCAGCCGTTCCCAGAGCTGCATTGTGGGGCTCTGCGGATATTTACTGTGAGTGCTCAGCTCTTTCTAACTACCATTATTTCCTCCATGTGTTACTGACTTTTTTTGAAAACCTGTTGAGCTATAGATATTGGAAGATTTTGTCTTGGTGTCTGTACCATTACACAAAACCATAATGCCGTCAACATTGCTCCAGTCACATCTGTATCATCACATTTGGTTGTGTGTGTTTTCCAGGCCATCGCTTCTCAGCCATGGGGTCAGAAGTTAATGATCAGCACTCCCAGTTTCATGGAGTTCATTTTGGATCGTTCAACGGGTCAGACAAAGGAGGCCAAAGACGCTAAGTTTGAACTGGTGGGGTCGATTGTGTGCTCATCGACAGCAGCAGAGATTCTGGGCAGCCAGAATTACATCCGTCTGAAGACGTATCTCAGAGAGGGAGCGTACTATGTTTCAGCTGTGGCCTCAGTCAGTACAGAAGGAGCAGACTGATGCAAACAAACAACAACAGTACACTTCATGGGTTTCTGGTTAATGCTTAAGTAATTGGTAAGTGCCTGAGTAATCAAACTCATTGTTAACACATTATTCACTGCCTTCATAAACAATTCTTCTGATAAATACATAAATAGTTCTTACAAATCAGGACAAGATGTTAAAACTTATTTAATTTTCAAACATGAGTTGACAAAAATGCTTATACACCTACAACATAAAATCTGAAAAGGAAGGTTTAAGTACTTTGAAAGTATTTAAAAACAAATAATTTGTCTTAATTACATGCTTTGCCTGACACCTCAGCTGCTGTTAATTTAGGCCAATCTAAACACATTATATTTATCAGGCATTTCTGATAGGACTTTAAACTTTGTTTAAACTTTAGACTTTGTTTTTGTCATATTTAGTCACCACACCTGTGGAGTAAATATAATAGAGTATCAAGTAAAGTATTGAAATGTACGTTATATCAGTTTGGGCTTAGAGATTGCACATTTCTTTACAGAAAGCGTTACAACCTGGGGGCTTGGAGTTTGAAAGATTTGGGCAATTAGAAGACAGGGAGGTTCTAACGTAAGACGCTATTGAGTTGCATTATGGGAAATGTAGGAGTGAGTGATTTTGAAGCTTGACCCATACTAGATATTTAAGATTGGTATATCTTGGAATCCGCTGCTTTGGTTTTCTCTTGTAAGTCACCCAGCGTTATAGAAACACAAAATCGCTGGAGTATCCCAGTAACAGTTAAATTTATTGTGACAAGATGAACTTCCATGAAGGATGTGAAAATCCACACACAAACACATCAAACGTAGCCATTGTAAGATGATGGATACCTGTTCACGTCACTATATCTCCACATCATATGACAATGTCAGCATGGTCTTCTCAGAGTGTTTACCAGTTACTTAAGCAATAATTAAAGAACTTATCCTCAAATGTTTACCATCCAGGCGCTTATAAACACAAATTCCCTTCATCATATACAGTATCTTTCAAATCAAACAGGGCGCAACCAAAAATGCAATCCTGCTGATCAAATGCTTTTCGAATGCTTCAGACATTGATTACATTGTTTTGTGTCAAATATTTTGTTTACTAAATAAAATTGATATAGAATTTTTTTTTTTTTTGCAATTAAAGAGGACGTAATCTGATACCTGATGTGTTTGTTTACTTGTCATATTTTGCACAAGGGTAATTATTACAACCAGAAATGTGATTCTCAAATTTCAAACACACCTTGAAGGTTTTTTAAAACAGCCATTAAATGTTTTGTAGCACCAAGTAAAGTCAATTTAATGGTATGTTTTAGGAGAGTAGGCAGAAATATTTTTCCACTCTAGTCTCACACATCTATGTCAGATGGTTTTATATCTTGTGACAATAAATTGGACCTCATTGGATCTGTTAATATATGAGGGGGTATTATCAATGTGAGGCTTTTCATTAATTTCTCAGAGGGGACAAGGAGTTTCCAGTTTCTCTGAACAGACAAACCATTAATCTGAAACTGGATGGAAGCAGTACTGCACGTGTCTTGATCAGCAGCTTCACATTGAAAAGCTTAGTTATGTCCTGTTCTTAAATTTTGATTCTGCTAAACCATTGAGCATTAAACCCACACATCCAGTGGGTTTGACTTGATTGGTTAAACTTCATTAACAACTCATTTAAGGAGAAATATGACTAATTGGCCATCACTTTAAAAAAAATCATTTTCAGATTTAACCCAACATGTGAGACGATTATTTAATGTATTTGTGTCATATACTGCTGTGTATAAAGTAAGTGATACGAAGATACAAGACCTATAGTTGGCTATCAAGTGTTGGACTGGGTTTGAGATTCAACTGAATTCTTTGTCTCCACTAGAGGGCGACAGTTCAACTCTGCCTCCCTTAGACACGCAGTCTATCAGCAGTCAGGCAAATTACTGAAATCCAGTTTCACATTATTAATTCTTAGAAGTACGCCAATTCTTTACTTAAGTAATAGTGGGAAACCCACACTAAAAATCCATGACAAGTAAAAAATATTACATTCAAAATCCTTATCAATAAAAAAGCTTTTTACTATATATCATGGTTGTTGGTGCTAGAGGAAAAGTCATAGTCACACTAAACTCATTAACATTTATCCTCTGGGAACTAAGAATGTCTGAATGTGTTGTGATATATGGCAATCCATCAAATAGTTGTCAAAAATATTTCCTTAAAAACAAAATTGTCAACCTCATGGTGTCTAGATGAAAAATCTGATCAATACTAGGTGGTGAACCGTCAGGCAGACGGTTCACCACCTTATTATGGTATTTTCTATATCATAAACACCATTTTCTTGTGAAGAGTTTAGGCTTTCTGGAGTTATTTTATCATAACCCACCTGCAGATCTCCCCAGGTGGGATAATCTCACAGGTGTGACTTATCTCCAGTAAAAAAGACTTCCCGCTTTAGTCAGAGTGACTGACTCAATCCCAAACATCCATCATAAGCTTAAACCTCATGTGACCGTCAACCCAGTGAATCATATCACCTCTCCCACGTCTCCTCCATACTTGGTCCAGTTTGCGTCATCAAATAAACAAAGAAATAATAATAATAGAAAATCCAGTCAAGCAATCTTTTCTCTTTACATTTTATTTTCATTTCTTCTTCTGGCACTTCTGTGAGTGTAAGTCATTTAGCTTCTCCTCCTTTTCGTTACCTTTTATGATTTTCATCACTGATGTTGAGTTTTAGTGTTATCCTAAAGGATAAAATTACAACAAATACTGGAAGCCATATCATGTTACAAAACATTTTTTAAAAACCCGGTTTGTGATAGGATTCTTCTTTGTGATGCTTTATATTTACCAATCTCAGTCCTCTTTGGTATTCCACAATATGAACTGTAAGCATAAACTCTTATACCAAGAGCTGCCTGTTAATCCCCGTGATGCTGCTGGCCTCTGTAACATCCCCTGCTGTCTGTCAGACTATGAGACGCCTCCTGGGTTTTACTCTTTGTGAAAGGTGGGATGATCTGCTGCTTGAGCTCAACACACCTGAGAATCACTGACAGCAGGCACAAGGTGGAAGGAAATGTGGGATTTTCAGATTTTACTTATTACTCATCATCAAGCCATTGGATTTCTTAAGGCATATTTGAAAAAATCAGTTTAAGAATTATAAATATGCACAGCAGCTAAGACAGAGTACCCTGTATCCTTCATGCGAAGACATTTCTGTTATGTAAAGAAATATAAATTTTTGAATTTGGGGATCCACACATTTTGATTTGCCATGCGATCATCTTGGTTGTTGTTGCTGTCTTGTAATGCCAAGTGGTACAGAACACTTTAGTAAATATATCTCCAACCCATGTAAAAACTACTGTTCTGGTCCACACAAAGGCTTAAAAATAACACATCACATGTGAATTGTAGGCAAACTGACATTTTGTGTATGTATTTATCATATTATTTCATTCTGTATATTAAGCTGAAAATGTTTCTTGTGCGAAGTCTAAGTGCAGGGATGGAAAGTAATTAAGTGCAAACAATTTTGAGGTACTTTTTACTTCTACTCCACAACAGTTCAGAGGCAAGTATTATACTTTCTACATGACTACATTTATTTGAGAGATTTCTTTTCAGATTCAGATTTTACATGAAAACAAACATAATAATATTATATAATACAATGCATTATAGATTTCTCAAAGAAAAATAGCACATATTTTAGGGCTCCTGGTCACATTTCAGATGTCTATTTATTGTCTAAACTTCACAAATGGTTTCATTTAAAGGAGTCTTCGTGGCCCAAAGAGGTGAAATTATACAACAATAAAATAGTACTTACGCCTTGTATAACCTCTTATATCATATGATTAAATATCAGTCACAGGGATATTCTGCAGAATGAGTAGGTCTACTTTATGTACATTTTGCTGATAATAGCTACTCCTGTACTTTTAAGTAGGATTTTGAAGGCAGGCCTTCTGCTTCTACTTCTAATTGTAACTGTTACTTTTACTTAAATTACCTGAGGACCAGTGTTGGGAAAGTTACTCAGAAATTGTAATATATTACTAGTTACTTATTACTCCTTAAAAAAGTAATATTACTTTAGTTATTAGCGGTGTTCACGAGAGAGAGAGAAAGAGGGAGTGAGCAAGCAACGAGGTGCTGCACGAATATATGCTCCTCAATACAGCACCTCGATCAAATATAATCAAAAATGTCCATTCTTCCTTTAGTGTTTGGCTATCAGCAGACATGAACAACAAAGTCGTCGATTCATGTCAAGGATGGTGCGTTCAGTAACGAGTAACGCAGTGTTACTTGCATTAGTAACTAGTAATAATATTACTGTTTTAGAAAATTAATTAGTTACACTAGGCTACTTAGTTACTGGGGAAACTAGCCTAATATTATTACAGTAAGCAATCTGGTACTCTTGCTACTAATGAAGCGTTACTGCCCAACACTGCTGAGGACATTGACATAGGCCTACTTAGTTCACAATAAAAATAACACTTGTACAATTTAATCCAGTACTGCTATGAGAAATAAAACCTTTTGAATCTGGTAATTATATATGTTTTTTCTCCTTTATGTCACAGTGTTGACTCAGCTCTGTAGCCATTATGATTCTATTGTGCAAAGTCTTTGTCTAAATGTCAATGTTCCCATTTAAACGTCACTTTTACCTTCTGGAAAACTTAAGAGACCCGCAGCCTCCGACAGATGGCGCTAATCTCTCTCTACTCATCAAGAGTTGGGTGATAATTCACCAGTTATGTCATTAGGTGTACCGCTACCTCAGGAAGGAAAGCTGTCATGTTCACTGCTGCAGACGTGTCCTCTGCATCACACAGAATATTTCCACTCACACGATTTTTTCGACACCCAAATTATTTCACTTGCATCTTTCAGTCTGATTCTTGAAAGACTTCATTAGCCAGTTGTCACTTTGCTCGCAGCTTCTTTTCTGCGTTGTTTGACAGTAACTCCTCCATACCTCCAAGATGCACCTGAATAGGTGAGGGGGGTCATCCGCGGGTAGATATAACCCGGGCTTTTAAAAGAGCGCGTCTTTCTTTCCGGGAGTCCGCTCCTTTTTGGCAGATCACCCTCCGATGCAATTAACCCAGGAAGAAGACTTTGTCAAGGGGGACTCAACGCCGACAACCGCAGCTCTCCAGGCCGACGGCAGCGCCGGATCTTCGGCCAAATGTGCAGCGAATGTTACGAGAACCAGTCATTTGTAAACGATGATGGGACCGTGAACGACCACAAACCTCGGTAAGAGAAACAGACAGGAATCAAGTTGTGAAGGAAAAACTTGAAGTGTCATGTGTGGAGATTAATAATGAATAACTTTTGCATTATTAGCCTTCACGTTTCTGTTGTAGCAGAGTGTTCACAATCACTGTCATGCTTTGTAGATTAGGGGTTTGTTTGAATAAAAACTGTGAAAAGTATCAACAATCCTTATATTTGATGAAATTTTAATATTTTGTATTCAGTTAGCGGTGGTGCAGTGCGTATATAAACATGCTGCTTTTTAGATTGTATCAGTGTTTTCCCAAAGCTCCATCCACACATTGTCTACCTGTCACCACTGTTGTTTGTTCAGCTGTTCACTGGCTTGCTCTCTGTCTCAGCTTTCTCCATTACAGCTTGGATATTATCTGCTGTAAATTTGGTTGCATAACTAGAACTAATAATAACACGTTAATTAATGTTTTAGTGTATTGGACATTGCATTTGTGTGTTTACTTTGGGACATTTGTGTCACTTGGTGACAAAAAAAAGTGTTTTAAAAAACTATATAGTTTTAAAATGTATGTTAAAGATCCCAAAGAAGATAGAGCCTACAGATGAGCTCAACAATCTAACCATAAAATTTCTCACTTAATGTCTTTGGCTCTTGATTCTCCAGAGAACAAAACCAGTGCTCCAGTGTGCTTAATGAGATCTGAGTGGGGCTCTTTGCCATTGGGTTTTGTTTGGTTAAGTTAGATGGATGGATTTCATAAAATCCACATGGGAAATATGCCCTTCATCTATTATGCAATAAGTTTGACAAGCTTAATGGAGGACCTTAGCAAACAGACAGACAAAGTGATGGAAGGTGTAAAGATGGAGGAAAGAGAGGTTCAAGGCTTTTGTACACTCTGCCTGCGTTGTATTGTAGAAGTTTAGCTGCTTCTTCAGTCATCTGTTTAAAAGAGACTAAAAAACAGCACCCGTCTCCAATGAAAATTCATTTGAATCCTAAAATACATTTCTTCCATCCCCCAGCGATGAAAAATATTTAATGGAATGGGATGTTTTAACCAGGGAATTAATGTGCAAGGTGTTCAAGTGAAGCTTGTAATCTTTTAAAAATACCCATCCATGCAGTGTACTCTAAATATTAGGGTATAAATCAATCCATTGACTTTACCCTGGGGTTTCTAATGAATCTCATTCCTTCAAGTGATCATATCATAAAATGGTCACTTAAATAAAGTGCTGGTAGCTCAGAAATGTTCTTAAAAACAGTACTTGAGTAAATTAACTTAGTTACTTTCCACCAGTGGTTGAAAACTTCAGACCAAAATAAACAGTAGACGTGGTGGGCATTCACTCTCTCTAGCACCTAGAACTGATTTATTATGAGAAACAAAAAGTGTTTCTTTCCATATCAGAGAAATACCTGTATATATACAGTGTTTGTCTAAAGAACAGTTATGCTTCTGTTAAGAGTTAAAACAATAAAATCAAGTTGTGGACATAAGAAACAGGGTTCAGACTCTGTTTACTCTACTGTAGTCTAACTGTACCTTAGCAGTCTGTGTCTGCTCATTATGCTTAAATTGTCACAAATGAATGCTTACAACCACAGTAACTGCGTTTAATTCTATTGTCATATTACTGAACAATCTGCAAACAGACAGTGAAAGAGGGTAATTAAATGTAATCACCAAAGCTGAGTGTGAAGAATTTTCTGGAGTGTGGTGAAGTACCAGTTTGTGACAGAATCTTTTTTCTTTCCCATTTTCTCGAAACCATGCTTTTCTGCATGTATCAGTCTGCACATTTTCATTCCATG
Organism: Micropterus salmoides; assembly: GCF_014851395.1. NCBI lineage: Eukaryota > Metazoa > Chordata > Actinopteri > Centrarchiformes > Centrarchidae > Micropterus > Micropterus salmoides. The sequence goes on along the minus strand of NW_024040340.1, from coordinate 7,349 downwards.
TTTCCTTTCCTTGCTTCCTCTCCTTCTCCCTGTGCTCCTTGTTCCTTTTCAGCATTTCCTGCCCTTCCAAATCCCTCCACTTGTGCACTTCTCCTCTCTTTCTCCCTTCATTTCCCTTCTGCTTCTTTACTTTTCTCCTCTCCCTTCAGCGCCTCTCCAGGGCCACTCCCGACCAACATCAGCAGCAGTGGGGTTATCTTAGACATCTCCACTCTTAAGATGGAGCAGCTGGAGAGTGAGGTGCCTCCGCTGCCGCCCCGCTTCCGCTTCAGAGACCTGCTGCTCGGGGACCAGAGCTTCCAGAATGATGACAGGTAGGCAGCAGAGAAACTGTAACTCTCAGAAATAAGGTTGAGCAGTGTTGTTTTACATAGACACATTAACCCATAAGAAGTTGTTGATTTTTGGTGATGGTCAAAAGTATAAAATTGTGAGAAACATAGCAGATTTTGACTTTCAGATACAGACAATTCAGTTAACACTTTAAAGATAATAATAATAATAATAATAATCCTTATTTGTAGAGCACTTTTCAAAAACAAGTTACAAAGTGCTTTAACAAGTGTAAAGAATAATACAAAAAAGATAAGAGCATGAAAATTTAATATAAAATTAGTAAAATACAATAAAATAAAAGGGATAAAATAAAGTCAAATAAGATCGGGAAAAGCTCTCCTATAAAAGTATGTTTTAAGAAGGGACTTAAAAGAGTTCACTGACTCAGCCGACCTGATTTCCTCGGGCAGGCTGTTCCAGAGCCTCGGGGCCCTGACAGCAAACGCTCTGTCCCCTTTAGTTTTCAGTCGAGACTCTGGAACAGACAACAGACCTCTGCCCGAGGATCTCAAGGTACGTGCTGGTGCATATGGGACTAAAAGGTCAGAAATATAACAAGGCGAGAGGCCATGAAGAGCTTTAAAAGTGATCAATAGAATTTTAAAGTCAATTCTAAAACATACTGGGAGCCAGTGTAATGAAGCTAAAATAGGAGTAATGTGGTCATATTGAGTTCTGGACAGTCTGGAGTCGATCAATAGATTTTTGGGTTAAACAGGTGAAAAGGCTGTTGCAATAATCCAGGCGTGATGAGATGAAGGCGTGTAAAATGGTCTCGGTGTCCTTAAAAGTTAACATTGATCTAATTTTAGCTATATTTCTAAGTTGATAAAAACATGACTGAACAAGCTTTGTGGTGTGCTGCTCGAAATTTAAATTACTATCAAACCAAACACCAAGGTTCTTTGCCACAGGCTTAATGTGATTTACTAAGGAACCAGCAGATGGCAGTATTTGATTTGCCATCTGCTGGGACCCGATGACCAGGATTTCTGTTTTGTCTGAGTTCAGCTGGAGGAAATTATTTGACATCCATTTTTTAACTTCACAAAGGCAGTTGTTAAGTGAACTCAGCATTCCAGGGTCTGTGGATCTGACGGGCAAGTATATTTGTGTGTCATCAGCATAAATATGAAAAGAAATGCCATGTTTATGGATAATATGTCCAAGGGGAAGCAGATACAAGGAAAACAAAATGGGTCCTAAGACCGACCCCTGAGGCACACCATATTTAACTGGACAGAATGAAGAGACATAGTTGTTTACAGACACGCAAAACTTCCTATTTGACAGGTAGGATGAAAACCATTCTAGGGCAGTACCAGAGATCCCCACCCAGTGCCTCAGTCTGTCTAACATGATGTTGTGATCAATGGTGTCAAAAGCAGCGCTAAGGTCCAGGAGTACAAGGACTGAGCACATGCCTTCATCAGCAGACATTAAAAGGTCATTGGTGACTTTAAGCAGGGCAGTCTCAGTGCTGTGGTACTTCCTAAAACCAGACTGAAACTTTTCAAATAATTTGTTATTTTCCAGCACAGTGAGCAGCTGTTTGGACACAATTCTTTCTAGAATCTTTGCAATAAAAGGCAGTTTTGAAATTGGTCTAAAATTATGTGGGAGGGAGGGATCTAAACCAGGTTTCTTTAAAAGTGGGTTCACGCAAGCCGTTTTAAAATAATCAGGGACACAACCAGTAGATAGGGAGCTGTTGAAAACAGAGATCAAATGGGGCCCAACAGAATCTATTACTTTCAGTAAAAATTTTGTAGGTATTATATCTAGTGGGCCGGAGGACACTCTCATTTGTGTTACTGTTTTTAAAAGCTCAGACAAGTCGATGGGATAAAACTGGTTAAAACTATCTTGTTGCTGGTGAGGAACCTCTGAGTAAGAGGCCACGGGGGTAATAGAGGCTCTGATTGACGCCACCTTATTGGTAAAATAAGATAAAAACAATTCACAGTCATCATTACTTCCAGCTGAGGCACAAGGAGGGGTTGGGTTTACCAGCTGATCCACAGTCTTAAACAGAAACCTGGGATTGTGTTTATGTGTAGTAATGAGTTCAGAAAAATAGTGTGTTCTCGCATCCTTAACCATTTTATTGTAGTTAATTAATAAATCCTTCAGACTGAGGTAATGGACTTGGAGACTGGATTTTTTCCATCTGCGGTCTGCTTTCCTGCATTCCCTTTTTAGGCTGCGAATGCTGTCATTTATCCAGGGTTGCTTACTAGCTTTAGACGTAGGCCTAACCTTTAGAGGAGCAGTAATATTTAGTGACGACAAGCAGATATGATTGAAGTGATTGACCAGATTGTTGGTGTTGGAATCTGACAGGTGTTGGCTTTGGCTCTGAAAGACTGCGCAAAACTTTGAAACACTTTGTTCATTAAAGATGCGACAACACACGGAGCTTGGTGAGGCGGCATGAGTAACAGGCGAATCGCAGCTAAAAACAATACATCTATGGTCAGATATGGTCATGTCCACTAATTCCACAGAGGAAATGCTGACACCCAGGGTAAAAACCAAGTCCAGTGTATGACCACGGTTATGTGTTTGCCCTTTGACATGTTGTTTGAAGTTAAAAGAAGTGGCCATATTTAAAAAGTCAGTTGCATTAACATTGTTGGGGTCATCAACATGAATATTAAAATCGCCACAAAGAACAATTCTGTCATAATTTAAAACCAGAGTAGATAAAAATTCAGGAAGTTCTGATAAAAATCCTCCAGGCGGTTTTGGGGGGCGATAAATTATAACAAATATGATAGGTTGCAGCCCTCCAACTTTAAGAGTGAGAACTTCAAAGGAGTTAAATTCATCACAGCGTACTTGATGACATTTAAAATTTTTCCTATACACGCTCACTAGCCCACCACCACGACCACTGACCCTCGGTTGACTAAAGCAATCATATTGAGGCGGACACAGTTCAGCTAGCTGGCTATAGTCATTCATTTGCAACCAGGATTCAGTTAAAAACATAAAATCTAGATTTGCAGACAAGATAAAATCATTTAAGATAAAAGTCTTACTTGAAAGTGATCTCACATTGAAGAGAGCCATTTTAAATGATGGAACTCGATTAGATGAAACTCGATTAGTCAATAAATCTGTTAGTCCTTGTTTTGAGAGATACCACCAATCACATTCTTTCCCAAACTGTTCTCAATCCCAAGTTTCACAAATTGATGCATGGCCAAGACCCATTGGCGTCAGTTTGTAATGCTGGAAGCCCCTTAGCATCATAGTTTAATGCACTGGGGGAAACCCTGTAGCGTTAGGACGGGTGGATCTGTTAATGGGTTGAGGGGTGGGCCAGATACCAGACTTTCGCCCACTAGACCAGTGTTCGTTTCCCATGTGAAACAAAAAGTTAAGTTAAGCGTTACTTAAGCTAAGTCACATAAGTAATGTAGTTATTTTTAACCCAAACATGATGCTTTCCTAAACCTAACCAAAGTAGTGTTGGTGCCTGAACCTAATCAAATTTCGACGTTTCACAACATTAAACACTGGTTTTATTTTAAAAGTCTAACCGGACATTGCATATAACTTGACCGCTGATCTGATCATACACGTCCAAAATGATGCTAAAGGGGTACCCAGGGCATTAGCAAGTGACACCATAGGGTCTTGACCAAGTGTCCATATGATGGGTTGGGAGTGAGAATGTGTTTTCTTTCCTTGCATTCCCAAGCAACTGTAGAAGTACCTTACGAGTAGCCGTGATTGGGAATCACTGATTGATCAACAGAATATTTATCGGTAACTACTTTAATAATAGATTAATTGTTAAAGTAACTTTAAAAACAAAAATGCCAAGATTCACTACTTCTACACTGTCATAGCACATCTTCTATGGTTCTCTGAAATTACATTTTGGCTTTTGGACTGTTGGTTTTTCAAAACAAGACATTTAAAGACATCCCCTCGTGATCTTTGAAATTGTGGTAATTTTTTCACTATTTCACTGTAGACCAAAACGGTTCATCAGTAATAAAAATCATTGTTGGTTGCAGTTCTATAAGACTTAATGAAAGATTTTTCAGACCTCTTTCCTCACTTTTATTTTGACCAGTGGTGTATTGCTTTCACTTTTCAAAATGTGCTGATTACTTGGGGTTGAATGCTAATCTTTGAATTAGCGTTGACCCCCCTTTGAGGCAGTGTTTGTAGTTGTTTTAGTGTTACATCAGTTATTGTGCATGGAGTGTTTACCTTGTCTATCCCCTACAGTCTGAGCATACACAACAACATACCCAAGTGTCATCTAACCCTGTTATACGGTGTAAGTGGTGTTTGTGCTTTGGATTTTGTCAGCCTTGAAAGAGGAAATGAAGCAGAAACATGACAGAGTTGGGGTGCTGTCCATGGTGCTGAAAAAGAGGAGTGTTTTTGAATCACTCTGGTTGTTGAGCAGAAGTTGTGAAGCGTGTGTATGTGTGTGTTTGACACATTCTCCTAAGAATTTATTTGAAACTCGAAAAAGTTGGACTTGAAACATGTTTTCAACACTGTGACCCAATTCACAATAAGAATTTGAAATGAGATCTCACCATCAGTCCCTCTGTTATCTACCTTTCCTCATCCACACATTCTCCTCTTGTACCTTCAGTTCTGCATTCTGCTGCAGCCTCTGGGCTTCATAGACAAGATCAGTAGCAGTCTGTTTTTCTGAGATCTGCTTCATTTGTTTTTGTCCTGAGATTCGACACAGTGATATAGCAAGGATTTTGATAGCTTCTGCTTCTCAAGTCTAAAACAAAGAGTCCAAAATAGCTTGAAAAAGCAAAACACATGTCCTCTTTTCTGTTATTGCAATGGTTTTGAAGAGTGTTGGAATTGAACAATCTACAGCAGTTAGTTATCCGCTCATATTTGCGTTTCTTAAAGATATTTATTCAGTATGTAATCTGGGGTTCTGCCAGATGGAACTCAGGAGAGTGATGATCAAATGTAATTTTAGATGTGATTACAGCAGCAGTAAACCTTTGAGACCGCAGTGCTGTTTGTAATGTTTGACATCTATTTGACGAGGAAAAACAACAAGCTCTGCCAATCCTTTCAGTCAAATGTGACCTTTCTCCATATGACCTCCATAAAGCTGTCTACATTTTCGGCTCCTATTTAGACAGTTATTATAATTTTTCTGTTCTTTCCCTGCAAATGAATCCTGATTCTGTTTCGGGGTAGATAGTGTTGCTGGAGGTGAGTGATGCCTCAGGTTAGGTTTTTAGTGGTCAGCTTCCAGGCTTGTGTTCAGTCTGTGAACTCCTAAATGTCACTGGTCACATCTGCCCAGGGATCATCCATCACTCAAAGGTTTATTTTCTCAAAGGCAGGCATGCATGAGAAGAAACATATAAAAGCATATACACACACTATACTGTCAAAGTATTAGCCTTATATGAAGTGCTGCAGTCTTTCTCTCTGACCGCTTTCTCCTTTCATCTGTTCCACTCTTTTTTTTTTTTCAATTAACTGTTTATCAAATGTTTTCTATTTTAAATGTCTTCATTATTCCCACCTAAGTGACGTCTTTCAGCTATATTTAGCAATGTATAGATGTAAAATGTCACATAATTTACAGGCAGGAATGATGGCATATAGGGGTCTCCTCATGTAAGCATGGAAAGCCACACTGAGTGGCACAACAGTTATAGTGTGGGCGGAGGTGGTTCAATTGGAGTGGCCTCTTCCGGTATTTTCAAAAGCACTGACTCATGGAGGAGGTCATCTATAAATTACTACTTCAGACTCTTCAAATTAAGAGAAGACAAAAAGGTGGGAGGGACACAGAAGAGAGAGTGAGACAGACAAAGAGAGAGAGCAGAGCCTGCTACATTGTTCTTAAATTTCTTGTCTGCAATTTCAAATCCAAATGGAAAAGCATCGACCTTTCTGTTCCTGTTGTCTGTCCCTCATGATGCCAAAACCTCCACATCAGCAGAGCAGAGAGAGCCCGACAGCCTCCTCTTGTTAATTTCTCCTGACATAAGAGCAAAAACAGAAAAACAGAAAAATGACACAAGCATTTGGGCTTTGCATCCTGGAAGTCATGGGAGCTTCCGATGACACGTTGGAGACCCTGTAAATACTGACATGCCCATGAAGCCTGATGCCAACTGCAGTGTGTCAGAGTGAATGTTTACAGCTTTTTCATTAGCTGCAGTGCAGGAGAGGACCATGCTGCCTGCAACAGCATCAGCTAGGGTTATTCCAGTCGTAGCAACGTTGCTATGGCAACAGGCATGAGAGAGAAAGAGAGACTGTATATATTTCTAAAAATATTACTCAAAATAAATTATTTAACAAACACTGCTTTGTCTGTGAATTATTTTTTAATATAGTTTGTTGCAATCGGCGTGTTTTGTTTTTTTTCCTCACAAAGCTCAAAAATACATCTCCCGACACAGTTAGTGCTTGAGTTATTTTAGAGCTGCGGGGAGGCGTGTTGGTATAAGAATCGTATACTGTAGGAACTAAGACTGACTGCACGACGCAGCAACAGGTGTCAATGGACAATGGATCCGAAGATCATCATCCCAACCTGGATCAGTTCGTCCGTGGCCACTTGGAGCTCGGACCCTTTTGGCAGTGATGCGGTCAGAGGTAGGGCCACATGGAGAAGTGTTCCTCATAAGTGCGCATGATGTCCTGATGTCAGTGGAGAGGAGCAGGACGCACTGAAAGGGAAGCTTTGTGAGACATGTTTATTGTTCTTTTTTTCAACTGAGGCAAATTGAAGTTATGCACAGAAGCAAGCAACGCGCGCTCTTCTGACAAATTTAATAAGCGCGCGCAAAACAATGCCTGCGTTTTTATTTGCTTATACAAGAACCTAAACGCCATTTATTTGTAGCATTCATGGAAACAATTTTCATTGTCAATTCAGTCTTTTCCCAGTTCATCAAATCTTTTATTTGTCAGGAAACAGGTAGTGAAAAATGCCCTCACAAATTGAAATAGCCTACTTTATATCTCACGGATATTCAATTCAT
>NW_024040339.1:0-1000 GCF_014851395.1 Micropterus salmoides | reverse complement strand
ATATTTGTGTGTGAGCGTGTCTGCGTGTTGGGAGGGTCGTGGGGTGAATGAGGACAACTCCTTATGGTGATAACGAGAAGGAGGCCAGCCTTGGCGGGACAGCCTCTGTCTGCCCTCAGGTAGTGTGTGTGTGTGCGCATGTTTGTGTGTGCGCGCATGTGTATGTGTGTGTCTCAGCAGGAGAGCCCTCGGGCACTCTGGCACCTCCTAATTAAAACCAGTCAGGCTGCAGGGCAGGGGAGACAGATGCCTGTCATGGCACACACATACATACACAGACGCACACACACACACGCATGTGTGGCGGTTTGCATGCACACTCACAAATACGTAAGTGTGATGCGTAGGTCAGCTATCTTTGGACTCAATATCATCCCACCCACTCAGATATCACACAGGTAACTAATCTGTATCTGACCCAAAAGAGAAGCAGTGAAATCAACACAGCAGTATCCATGTTAATAAGGCTGTTAATAATCGAAGACAAAGACCATTTTAACATACATGCCTTTTTTTGTTACCCGAGCAGTGTATGTGCAGGTTTCATGAGTGAATCCATTACTTAGTTTCAATGGTTAGCCTTAGGATAAAACAGATTTGGCTAATTTGGTTAAACAAAATCAGTCAGTGAGCTCTCATTAGTTTTATTTCTAACTGAAACCTGCTGGATTATGGCCGACTTGTTCACCAGTGGCACACACCAAGTGTGCCTCACAATCACACTCACACACACACAAACACACTCTCTCACATGCAGTCGTGACCCAGAGTATCCAGATTGACACATCTCTCTTTCTACCCGGCACAGAATGAGACATAATTGTGCTGAATGTCTGTTACCTGCAGAGTCACATTTTATCTCTGTTCCCCCATGTACGGCCCAGAGCTGCAGGCGACCACATATAGTACTTAGCAGGCTAACTGCTGTTTGTCTGGGGTGGGTGGGTGGATCAAGACATGCTGCTCTCCTTTCTCTCCCAGTGATTAGATAGCATAAGCA
>NW_024040338.1:0-36434 GCF_014851395.1 Micropterus salmoides | reverse complement strand
ACTAGTAGGTAGGACTAATATTATATAAGTAACTTGCCCAACACTGAGTTTGACATAAGGATCATATAAATTGGGAATGTTTGATTATTGCTTGTTAGAGGCTATGCTAATGTTTACTTTGACTTTGTTTGTCTAAGTCTTGATCACTCATGTAGCCTATACACTTTGCTGTGTGAGTGTTGCTTTTTAAGTCGTCCTATGTTAAAGGTTTTGGCACGTTATTAATTAATTTCTTGTGAATGGTTGTGACAAGGTTTAGGCTATGTAAGGCCTTTTCACACGCTCTGCGCTCCTCATCAACAGACAGGCAAACACGCGCTCCGCGAGCTAACCATGGCAACGGCTTCTGTGTAACTGGCGCGATCCCGTTAAACTGTCGCGGTCGTTGTCGTCTCGCGCACACGCCCGCCCGCTGCCAGAGTTGAAATGTCAACTTTTCCACAGTTTATGCATACTCAGCTTTTCCCTGACATGTTCTTTAACATCAGGCCACCAGGTCTTAAACAGGCAACAACCTTTGCTGCTGTCTCTTATTCATTAAAAATCATCTATTAAATTCAATGAACTAATTTGAAAGTTAGTAGTTACATTATTTAGTTATAGACTGAATTATTTCATGTTGCACATTTAGCTGTTGAAGTTTGGTAAAAATGAATACAAAATAATAATTATTATAGAAAGGTTGCGATGGTGCAGTGGATTAGACCCTTGTCTTTGATTCCCACTGCAACACATCCATTAATAAGTTATTGTCATGGGTCCTGCTTTACCTTCCATGTTAGAAGTTTAATCAGGGTGTTGGGGTGGTCTCAGTATATTTTCCTGCTTTTTTGCCCTTTGCCAATCACATACCTGATTAAGCCACGTTTTATGTGTGGTGGTGGAGTCAATTTAAAGTTAGCTGCACTTAACAATTATTTGATGTGTTTTTTTTTCTTTTATTGCCAGAAACCGAAGAAGAAAGACGAGGTAGTACGATGTGGTCACCACTGGCATCTTGTCAGAGGAGGGTAAAAAGAAGGAGAAGTAGGAAAGCAACACAGAAAATAAACCAAAAACAATAGAATATACTTTTTATATTTCCCCTTACATGCCTTGTTGTTTGTGTAAATACTGGCTTTATTCTGGATTTGATGTTCCTAAATAAAAGGTTTGTCACAGATAAATCAGATGATTGTGAGAGTCATCCTTTTTTTCATTAAAGCTAAAGTAGGCTAGTTGCCTTTACATCCGAAGGTCTAAAGATCTGTTGATCTTAACTGAGGGCAGTTCATTCATTGTAGACATTGACAATGAACTTCAGTAGCCTATGTAGCTGTTCACAAATATTGTACATATGTAGCCTAAGGAAATCCTTGTCTTAAAGCAGACGAAGACCATTGAACTGGTCACCTTAGCCATCATCGCAACAATTGCCCCCCCTGAGAAATTTGGCAGGAGCCACCACTAGTAGTGTCTCACAGCGAGGGGGACAGACAGCAGCACACAGAGCGTCAGGTGTCATGATATTGTCTTACTACTTTGCTGCGACTGTCAACCGTTTGTGTTAATACATTGACTAGACACTGACCAACAACATTTATATTTTAATGTAGGCTATTGATTACAATTTTGCTAGAGACAACTCAGAAGTCGCGGACAAGCCCTGAAGCTGTGAGCCTCTCTCTCTCTCTCTCTCTCTCTCTCTCTCTCTCTCTTGTACTCGGAGGCAGGGTCAGTAACGGCGGGGGGTCATGTGAAATTATAAAATGTAGCAATATTATTGCGAGTAGCCTCCGCTCTTACCCATAGCGCTTATCCACTGCATATTAACATGGAAAATATTTTGGTTGTTAGGCTACATTCTATGGGGCTACAGTCAAAACATCCGAGGCTAAAGCCTCGGCCCAGTGTCACAATAGAAAATCACCCAATTGAACCCAGGTGGTTGGCCCATTTGGAAAAAAAAATATATATATAATTTATGTTACACCGGCTGCCCGATATGCCAGATTACCAATCCAGCCCTGGCTGTTGTCAGAGTTACACACAACTACTTGAGTAACTTCTTTATCAAACAACGAGAATGTCAAGATGTCATTCTAGCTTCAATTTCCAGCAGCACTGATGTGGAGATAACCTTTAACAACACCAAGGAGCAGCTGCTTCTTTATGAGCAGGTATGTAATTGGAAAATGGCATTGTCTGCTTTCTGTTATTGACACCTTTATGGACATGGAGGAACACAAATCCATTACATTTTTCTTCAAAGAAAAAATATGAGTGGGATTTTGAGAACTTTTGTGTGTTTAGTTCTAATTAGCAAAGGTTAGCATGCAGACAGTATACGAAGCAACCCACCACAGTTTTGAATGGAGAGCAGTGAAGCCTTTTGGGCCAATAAAATACTACTACAGGGCTACTTCTTGTTGGCACCAGTGTCTACTGCGTATGATTGCGCAGCATAAATGTGGTTTAATGACATGGAGCAACAGCAGAAACACTGTAATTCTGGTAGCTGCATAGCTGCACTATGCTGCATCAACAAAAAGTTACAGGCTCAGTGTGTTTGTCTGACTCTGATCATGACTGTTTAATCAGCCCACCTATGAGGCTCACCTACCAAACACCAACGCAGCTTCACTGATGGCAGAATAGTTTGTTTTTTTTAGATTCACAGAAAGTTTATAATCTAAGCAATATGGTTACATCTCTATCTCATCATGTCTCAGGAATTGATTTTTTGTAAACTTGTACATTTTTTGATCACCTTTTTAAAAAATATATATTTTGTATATTTATGTTCATGTGTACTGTAAGCACCAAATTATACCAAGGAAAATTCCTCATATGTGAAAATTTACCTGGCAATAAAACTCATTCTGATTATGGCTTTGGTCGGCTTCACAGTTTCAACCGTGGCTTAACCCCTTGGCCAATCATCAGCATGTTAGCATGGTGACATTAGCATTTAGCTCAAAGCACTGCTGTGCTAGTCTCTTAGTCTTGGTAACTTGCTTTATCACAAACTGGTTCAGGGAATGTGAGAAGGAGGGAGTCCATATAGTTTGACATTTTAGGAAATATGCTCATTCGCTTTCTTGACAAGCGTTAGATGAGAAGTTCAGTACCAATGTCATGTCTGTTCGTTAAACAGCTGCCCTGGTAAAGTTACAACTTGCTGTTTTTTATTTTGTACAAATTAAACAAGTAACCTATTCATTCGTGAGCTTTAGAGGTGCTGATAGGCAGCTTTTGCTACTTTTGGAAAGAGCCAGACGAGTAGTTTTCCACCTGCTTCCAGTCTTTATACTAAACACATGCTTTATTAAACATACAGATTAAACATGCTTTATATTAAACATACAGATATGAAATTGTTATTGATCTTCTCAGCAAGAAGTAAAATGTGTAATGATTGCTTTAAGTTTCTGACTTTATTTTCTGTGTTATCTGATGATCATATCATTTATGCCTCCAAACATCAACACTTCATTACGGAAGTTCACAATCCAACCCAACGGAGAGATGATAGAGAGATTTGCATAGTTTGTTGTTGCATCATGCAGCTTTCCAGACAGGGCTGAGGGGAAAACCTTGTCTAATCATCTATTGCCTGTGATTGCATATCACAAGCCTAGGGACCCTTCCTCAGATGTTTGTGTTGTGGCATAGACAGACGTTTTCACGTGAACATTGTGCAGAAGCTTAGCAGTTAATAATAATGTTAAATTAAGGTGAGGATGCTGCTTTTCTCTGTTCATCATTGTAAATTTTTGTTTTGTAATATTGGTAGGACAAAACAAGCGTAAGTAAAATGCTGACACATGCTGATGAGCTGATTCTTGTGCTTCTGTAAAGCAGGGCGAGAGGAAGGGGTGGAGGAAGTATTCTCACATCCCTTACCATGCTGTAGAAATACCTGCAATCACAATGTTACCTAAAGGATAAGGCTGGCAATATTCTATATTGTTTTGTATCAACAAATTTGATTAAAAGACCAAAACCAGCCCTTTATTAGTCCGTCTCTCAATACTCTGTGACTTCCCAACTCCGTCTATAGCCACTCATTGGTTCCTGGACTTTTAAGACAAGGTCACAAAATAGACTTTAATTTGTTTTTAAAAACTAAACACTATCCTAAAACAGAGGTGCCTTGTAGTTGCTTTGCAAATGTTACTCAAACAGGAGGAAATAGTGCATTTGTTGGGGACTATATTTAGCTGCAGACTAGTACATATTTACTGCTCTGGTGAGTATTTACAGCAGTAGAGCAGTGTACTATGTCGTAATGAGTCAAAATAAATTACAGTGGCTGTAGTCTTTTTAAAAAAGGAACTTGTCTCTCAGAGTGACGGTGTCTCATTGAACAGTAGAGTACTATCGCACATAAGACTAAGGCTGCACAGATGAGGCCTGTTAGTGGATCAATTAATTGTTGGTTTTGGACTTTTTAAGGTATTTGTTGACAATAAGCAAATAATATCACCAGACATATCATTTAGGTAAAAGTACACAAGTATTACTACTTAAAATATCAAAAGTACGGTAAAAGTATTTGTTGAAAAATGGCTCCTGTCAGTATTACATTATTAGCTACAAATTACATTGGATTATTATTAGTATTATTGATACATTAATGTGCAAGCAGCATTTTATGTTGCAGCTGGTTGAGGTCGAGTTGATGTTAACTAACGTACTGTTGGGTAGACTAAGCTATAGCAATGCATTGTGTTTTTAAGGTCATGTATCTTGTATAAAATAACTTAATCTGTATTGTAACTACAACTGTTAAGTAAATGGAGTAAAAATTGCAATATTTCCCTCTGAGATATAGAGGAGAAGCATAAGTAGCATAAAATGGAAATAAAACAAATATAGTACAAGGGCTTCAATGGTGGAAGAAGTATACAGATCCTAAACTTAAGTAAAATACCAATATAACTATGTAAAAATACTCAAGTACAAGTACATTAAAGTCCTGCATTAAAAAGCCTACTTGTGTAAAAGAACAGAAGTGTTCTTAAAGTATCAAAAGTAAAAGTAGTTGTTCTGCAGAAAAATGTCCAGTTAGACTGATATACTGACATGTTTTACTGATTGAGGTGGAGCTGATTGTAACTACTTTATATGCAGTTAGCTGGTTTTGTCCAGAGGTTTCTAGTCTGGGGGTCAGCCCACTCCAAAGAGTCACAAGATAAATCTGAGGGGTCTGAGATGATTAATGGAGAGGAAAGAAGAACAAACTAAGTTCTGCTACTTAAATCTGGATTAATTTTTTGGACCTGGGCCTCATCAACTTGAAACTCTTTGGTGTAACTGCTGATAACCCATACATATCTGAAACATAACTACAGTTCTCCAAGTAGCTTTTTTGTAAGGTGTCACAAGACAGATAAATACAACTGTCAAATAAAGTAATGGAGTAAAAGGTACAATATTTCCCTCTAAAATGTAGTAGAGTAGAAGTATAAAGTATCATGAAATGGAAGTAAAGTAAAGTATAATAACCTTAAAAAAGTACTTACTGTCCACCACTGGAGATAGGTCAGGATTGGTGTTTCTTGACTTGCTATTTTCTGTGTCTGCCTTTTGAGTATATTTGTATTGCGGTTGTTCTTCTAGCTGTCCTGGCTTTGCAAATTGGACACAATTGGGTCACTCCAGGCTGTCCTGTCACGCTGCTTAGCACTGATTTGTACTCCACATTTACTCCGTTGGTTTTAATATGAACATACAGAAAAATTATCATTCAGCACTATACAGCGACCACTCCACTACAAGAAAACTAGGACAGAAAATTGTTGAAGTAACATCACAAAGATGTGGAGTGAATGAAAGACAAAGAGCGTTGTATGTCTCTCACTGCTCACACACTGTGTATCTGTGTGATTGATTCCTAATGATATTCTTGTGATTCTTGTGAATATTCTTGGTGCCGGTCTGCTGACTCTGAGAACGATGGGCACCTGACCGTAACCTGACCTTTCAAGGAAATTAAGTTCACAGTGAGGAGCTAGTCGTAAATGTCTTCTTGAATGTTGGTTTAAGGTCAAAGCATTGTGTTATGTGTATGGCCTCACCTCAGCCTAAGAGCAGCAAGTTAGTCACGGATGAGCACACCAAATTTGAGAGGACTAATGAAAATAATTCCAGCAAGTTAGATAAAAAGTGTCGTTTTTTTTTTTAACCTTATAACTAATATTTATGGTATAGGCTGTTCTTACAGATCTTATATTTAAATACAACATCCTCATTGCTTTAGATGTTTCTTTGCATCAGCTCACACACAAAAAATCCAAATTTCGCTCAAAGAAGCGCCTAATGATCTGATGACACATGCATTAAGTAACAAAAAGCAAAAACTACTCAGCTCAGACAATCTTTTAACTCTATTGATGTAGACAGGTATTTTTTTCTGGAGCCCTAAAAATCAGATCCATGCATGAGTTTCCTTTTTACAAACCACATGAGAAGGAAGAAAAAGTATTTACACATTATAAAATACCATTTTATAATTTCTACCATATATCACTCAAGACTTCGTAAACTTAAGACTCTTAAGTAAATCTCTACTAAATTTAAATTTTAGTCTTTAATTTTGCTTTTCACAAGTCACTTTTCCATTTCACACCAAGTTTTTAATTATGGCGCCTTGGAGAGTAGGCCATCTGCATAATTTTCAGTAAAAAAAAAAAAAAAAAGTAAATTGTTTGTTTTCAAAACCTTTTAAACAACACTGAGTTTACAGCCATGCTAGCAGCTCTGTGAGGCTCAACTTGGGCACTGCGATGCTTTGAGCTACGTGCTAATCCCAGCATGCTAACATGCTCACAATGATAATGCTTGCATGTTGATGTTAGCATATAACCCCGCTAATGTTTGCAAATTAGCAGTAAACATAAAGTACTGCTGAGGCTGATTGGAATGTCATTAGTTTCGCAGGTATTTAGTCATGAACTGAAGTTTTAAAGAAATGTAAATTTTTGACCTAATGTTAATCTAGATAAAACGTCAGGTGATCACCAAAGTTATTGAATTTATCCTGAAGGGAACATGAATGTGTGCACCAAAATACAAATTAAATTAAGGATGAAACAGAAACTGCAAATGGAAAAGCAGATAAGAACTGTGGGATTCATTATAGGAAGATGCTAGGAAATTAAACAAAATAAAGCAAAATCAATACTACTAATACTACTAAATTTAAATATTTATTACTACTTCTGTATGGTAATGTAATCATAAAACATACAGTAATTCAATAAATAAATAAATATAAAAATAAAAATATAAATAAGCTTTTAAACATATCAAGTCTGGTGGCAGCCGCCTCCCTCCTGAAAGAAGAGCAACTAATCACCAAGAAATAAATACTGTACTACTGGCTAATAGTTAGTGACTGAATTGTTACCACACACATCACACACACTCACTCACATGGTTGTAGTTCCTCACATGCTTTGCCTTTACTACAGTTCTTTGAAAGCTGAAGAAGGTGAAGACAAATTCAGTACTCTCTTAAATACACCCACTTCTTTCTCTCCTCCCCTCTCCCTCTGCATTCACTGAGTTTCCACTTCGCTCTGCTCAGACGAAAAGGCAGACCTTCACATGTAAAGTAAAGCTGTTTGGATCTTGGACTCATTGCTCAACTATGCAGTAGAGAGGAGGATTAGCTCAAGTTGAGCACCAATGCAAGGATTGGGCGGTTGGCCATTTGACCATCATCTGGTGGACTGAGAGGGAAACATTACCATACTCTCTGTTTTTGCCTTTTTTCCCCTAAATCTCCTCTTTACTCCCTTGTCATTGTCCCTCTTCCTTTCTCCTTCTACCCCTCTTTCCCTCTCCCAGTCATGACTCTTTTATCAGAGGACCAGTCTATGAGGCCCCAACCTTGCCGGCTCTCAGAACCTGGGAAACACATCAGCACTTCTTTGCTCCAGTACTCAACAGACTACACTGGCGCAAAAGAGGACTACATAGACAGTGGGGAGAGTGCTGTGTTCGGAGCCGTGGAGCCCCCCAGGCGTTCTCAGGGTCGACTTATCCTCCATGGCATGGTCATGTTTGGAAGGGAATTCTGCTACGCCGTGGAGGCAGCGTTCGTCACACCGGTGCTTCTGAGTGTAGGCCTGCCAAGGAGCCTGTACAGCTTGGTGTGGCTGATCAGCCCCATCCTGGGCTTCCTGCTCCAGCCCATCATCGGCTCGGCCAGCGACTACTGCCACTCGCCGTGGGGCCGGCGGAGGCCTTACATCCTCTCTCTCGGCATCCTCATGCTGCTGGGTCTCACCTTGTTCCTGAACGGAGATGCTGTCATCTCAGGTGAGGGTTAGGAAGGAGAATTTGAGAAAGGGAGGAAGTGAAAGATAGACTTCAAGAAACAGATGGTGAGAGGGGGAGGTACAGATGTATATTTAGTCTTGTCATATCAGACAGAGTTCTTGTTTATGGGGCTGACTCTGCTCAGACTCTGCTAAGAGAGAATGAATAATCAGTTATTAACATTTCTGCGAAACAAAAATATTGTAGAAGATAATGCTGAAATCTGACATCACTGTGTTCTCATTTTAATGTAAGCTCACGCTTGGAAATATACAGAAGAATAACTGTGATCTTGTAAAACTCACACAGGCAAGGCAAACATATGAAGTTTTATGTTATGTCTCCAAACTGTCAGTATCTGCTCACTCAGATTTCAGGAAAACAAGTGACACATCGATCAAGAAAAAACTTGAGAGGCTCTTGCTCACACTTTAACTGAAGTTAAATGTGTGACTAGGTAGGATGGTCCCGATGCCCACTGGCACAGACAGGTGATGGGGCATGACTGAGAAAATTCTTTCATGAGAAGCCACTGGGCTCTAGGCAGCGTCACGAGAAGATCTCGCGCAAAAGAATGTGTGGCCTTTATTTTTATATAAAGAGATACGTTGAGATAAGATCAGTGTGAGATTACAAGTATGTTCACTGATAATTTCCCATTTCGCCCTTGAAACATTTTATCATGGGGCTTGAAATACGTCATCCTCAATACCTCAATTGTGTCTTTTGATCGAAAGATAACCAGTGTAATCATTGTACAGGACAACAAATACTACAACGACATATTTTTATCAGTCTGCTACATATCTGTGCATACTTCAGCAAATTTCCAAAACACAGTGATCCTGGAACGTTTGAGGAAATGATTAGTACACTGGGCTGAGTGATCTATTTCATAATGAAACCATACAATCATAGATGTCATTTACACTGGGGACGCTGTGGACATGTCCCCACCACCTTCTGAAATGATGGCTGATTGATGGATGCTGATCTTGTACCTGACACTTTTTGAAAGCATTTGTTAAAAATGTTCAGTAAAATAGCTTGCAACAAGAAATGTTGAATAACAAATTAAAATGCTTTGAGAAAGGTTTATTTGCACAATAAGAAAACATGAAATGAAATGTAAATATAGAAGAAACAAACGCTTTTTCCAAAAAAAGTAATTTAAGCTTAAAAAAAAAAAGCTACTGATTGCTGCAGTATATTGCATTATATTTTGAAATGTCTCCTGCCACCTGAATTTTGTGTTTACTTTTTATAAAAAGACATTTCTACCATCACTTGATGAGGAAGATTTTTCCAGAATGCAAGAAATTAAGTATTAAATGCTCAAAAATTTCTGGGGGAGGACCCCCGGACCCCCGGACCCCCAGCTCATATATTTCATCACAGAATATTTCTTCAAAATAGTAGTGTTAAAACATTTTCGTCTTCTTCTCGTAAACCCAGTATTGTGCATCGTCACCATTCATGAGCTTAAAGTGTCTCGTCACACCCCAAATCTGAGCCCTTGACACAAAATGATGCCTTGCATCATACAAGAGAAAGGGCAGCACAATGTGTATTTTTACCAGCTGTGGTTTGTGCAGGGCCGTCATTTCAAATCTGGGGCTAAGATCAAAAGAAAGTAAAATTCAGCTTGTTTGAAATATTGTTGAAATGGTTGTTGGTTAAGCTCCTATTGAAAAGGTTCTGGGCTTTACTGTAATCATCATCAGTATTTCTTTCTTCTGAGGTACGCTGGATAAGCTGATTACCTTTCTGTGTTTCCATGTAGTCAGTGCCACGGGAATCGTGTGACATAATGTTTGCATTGTTGTAACCGCCCTCAGCCTAACATTAAAGATGAATAGCTTCACGTTGACTGTGCCAAGAATTGCGCTTGAGATTCTACATAGTATTTTTCTTTTTGTTTAACAGCTAGAGAAAAATAAATCCAGACTCCATGTAAAACTGAGTGCAAAGTGACAGAGACGTGCAATGTTCTGTTAATGTAACTCCAAGAAATTTCTCTCTGCTACAGTACATCTACAGTATTTTAACGTTTTTATCTGGCTGTCATATTTTTGTTGCCATTCCAAACACACTTCTTACATAAACCATAAAAAATGCCTTTATAATGTCCTTCATCCCTTTTCAAGAAAACACAGAACAAGACTTTAGAAAATAATTGTTACCTGTCAGACATAATTGGTTTGCTTGAGAAAAAAAGTTTCTTATTGTCTTCAAGCGGTGTGCTGTTCCTCTGGGAGGCTTTTTCCTGTAATGCGACTCTCTCCTTGCCAAATTAAATTTGCAAATTTGACACTTCAAGGTCCCTAAAAATAATGTATTAATGTTGAGATATCTTAATATTGTTTTTGACATGATTGGCTGCAGCACTTGAATAGTGATGAGATGCTTTGTTCTGTTTTGCAGCACTAGTCAGAGACAGGTCTTTGAGGAGTATATGGGCCATAGTGGTGGTGATGCTCGGAGTTGTGCTGTTTGACTTCGCTGCAGACTTCATCGACGGTCCCATTAAGGCCTACCTGTTTGATGTGTGTTCACATCGAGACAAGGAAAGAGGTCTGCACTACCATGCTCTACTCACAGGTGTGTAATGCACACATGCACTGTTATTGTACTTTAATACTCACTGCCCTTTTGTTTATTTTATGCTTATTTGTGTCAGATATATTTCCTTGATGGCTGCTCCCAATGTGCATCTCGATGGATTTGCTTTGAATTAATTAGCATTACACAGTTTTGACCCTGAGTGTTAGCCAAAGCATATTAGGTCAAATATAACCAGATTGAAATTAGAAAAACATAAATAAAACATATGTTTTCTCATAAATGAGCAAACACACAAATCTTTAGAGAGTTGTTTCACACAACTCGTTCATTGAATTCTTGCCAGTACAATGTCCCCATGTGAAAAAATCTCTTTGTGTTATCAGCTTAGGATAACAAAATGCTTCCTTTTAATAATAAGTCTCTCAGGGAATTACAGAGTAATTTTGGCTCACTCTTACACTCCTTTTATTCTGTGGAATTTGTTTTTGAACTCAAGCTGCTTGTTTCAGGTCTGAGTGTTTTGTTGCCTTACCAAAACTTTAAATTGTGTGTTCCTGAAAAGAAATGTGAGGTTCTCAGAGGACACGATGGACCTAGACTTATGTCATCTGGAGTTGAGATTTCCCATTAAACTGTATTTCCTGATGTTTTCTGAAGGGAGAGTCGAGAGTCCTAAATGTAGCCTAGGTCTGCAGTTGCGCACCTTGTTCTTGTTCTTTGGCAGGATGGCCATTTATGGACAATGTGAGTCAGGTTTCTGAACTCTAGATCCTCTGAAACCTTATGCTATATTCAAAGCACAGACCACTTTGCAATCCAGTGGTCCAAGATACTGTTTAAAAAAAAACAAATCTTCCGGACTTTCTAACAGTTCTACTGTATATGGCTGCAGTGAAAACAATATTGGACTCTTCTATTAAGTGATAGGAGAACTTTTTTTTGATTTCATTGAAGTTAAACCTCCTTCAGATTTACACAGAGGCCAAATCAGTCACATTATGATATATGAACACTTCATACTACCTCTTTACTTTGGATGAGTTAACAATACGTAGGTTGGATATTGCATGCTTTATTACCTTATACAGAATACATGACGGATACACCATATTTAGAGTATTTAATTACTTCAAATCCCTAAACCCCAAAAACATAATCTTAATCTTACAAAATGTTTTTCAGCTGAGTCTTTAAATAAATGTTTAAAAATATATAAACAGGCAGATCAAGCGAATATACTGCTTGGGGGGCAAGATGATGTTTTCGGTGTGAGCGTCAGTGGTGCACTCAGCTGTGCATGCTAGTCAGGCAGTAATCCAGCCCTGAGCTAGTCATGTGCTGCAGTCATGGGTCTGGGCTGAGAGAGACAGATGCCTGGCACATGACTCCTTCTACGCCCCTGTCACCGCTGGTATGTGAGGTTTGAGGAGGAGGGAGCAAAAATTGTTGTGTTTCATGTACCTTTTTGTGTGAGCTCTTTCTAATCACATACTTGTGAAATGCTTTTATCAGTACACGCATTTTCTCCCTGTCTTTCTTTCACAGCTCAATTTTCTTCTGGACAGACAACAGATCTTTCATTAGTTGTTGTTTTGTTTTTTTTACCAGACCACATAACTAGAGAGTGTTTTTTTGTTTTGTTTTTTACCACACCACATAACTAGTGAGTTATTAAGTATTTTTCTACAGCAACAGGTAAAGCAAGCGATGGAACAATGTTGTTTTGTTGGTTGCTCAATCGATCACTCCAACACTTTGGTCCAGACCAAAATATCTTATCAACTACTAAATGGGTTGTCCCCATAGGATGAATCATAATGACTTTGGTGATGACTTTTTCTCTTGCACCACCAGCAGGTCAAAGATTTCACTAATCCAGTGAAACATCTCAATGTCTGCCAGATCTTGTAAATTTATTTACAAGTCTTAGACAAATGAAAAGTGATATATTTTGGTTTAGGACCAAATGCCTGTAATCTAATGACATTCCCATCAACCTCAGCTGTACTTTGTGTTAAGAGATAACTAACACAAAATTATAGGTGACAATGTCTAATCACTTTGCTCATTTGAATCATTGAGTTCAATTCAGTTCAAAGATTCCTAGTCACTGACTATGTATTTCGCTCACTTTTAATCTAAGCTAAGCGGTCACATCACCGTTCAAATGCACTTCAGTATACACATCAGTAAGTGAACGCATCACCGTAGCCCACTACTGCAAAGTTTGGCTTCACTTCAGTAGTAAGTTCAGTTGATTGCTGGTTCACTCTACAAGCAGTGTTTATGTTAATAGCTCACCAGCTGGATCTCAGTAGCTTTCAATGAGGAAGTAATATACTGTGTATCAGATCTGAGCTCCCAATAGTGCTCTTTGTCCCTAGTGAGAAGAACCTCACTGCTAAAAACTACTGATTTACAGGGAAGACCCTCTTGAAGCGAACAAATTGTGCAACATCGCCTCCACCACTTTTTGCTCATCGCTCTGGGCATGCTTTGGATCGCAAGCTAGCGAGTAGCCTGCACATTAGCAAATATTGTCTAAATAAGCAACCTGCTCTTTCTCCTCGAATTTACATGAGGTGGTGGCAAGTTGCACTTCAGTTTTTGTTTGTTTCTGTAATCCAGGGATCACAGAGAGTACAATAATAATGATCCCCTCCTTCAAAGACATGCCTTAAAAGCAAGTAACAAATAAACTTACTGGTCTACTGTGTTGCCTTATTCTAGTCTGTTTTTCGTCTGTGTACTGTGTACTACTGTGTAGCAGGCAGGCAAATTTCACCGTCATTTCAACCCCTTCCTTTTCTCGTATTGCTGCTCAGTCACATGGAATCCCACAAAGCTTTGCAAAGCAATTTGCTCATTTCTTATAGAAAGATGGTGAACTTGGTTAACACCTTTAATCCCGCTAAACATCTGCATGTTAGCATTGTCAATGTGGGTGGTGATGACGGAGGGAATAACTCACATGCCTCTGGTGTGGGAGACCTGGGCTCGATTGAATGTGTCTCTCAGCAAGACTTAACTCCTAGTTATTCCAGAGGCATGCGACCTCTGGCATATATAGCAATTGCTGCTAAAAGTTGTGTCAGCTAAATGATTAATTATTATTGTGAGCATGTTAGGATGCTGATGTTAGTATTTAGCTCATTTAGCCTGATCACATCCTTGTTCACAATAAAGATGTAATATTTATAATAGTTATTTCATTTAATGTATATGAACTACTCGGGCCTCCCTCTCGAGCTCATTTAGCCGTGCAGAAAACGATTTTTGATGTTGTAATGTGAAACCACTTAAGTATAATCATTACCTGATAGCCTATTTACATCAAATTGTACCCTGTTTCTGTTATTAAAATCTCTCTCCCACTTGTTTTCAATCTGTGCCTATTTTTTATATAGTCCACAGTGAGCCACATAATATCTCTGTTTTGCTCTGTTGCACTGTGCTGCAATAAAAAGTTAGAGTTATTGAGTTATTGCAGGGGCAGAAAGGTACACACTAAAGCTGACATTAATGACACAGAAAGAAAAGGTGCAAGGATCTTCAGTCAGATAAGAGTGTTCAAAGCAGCACCCAACAGCAATGTTCCAGTCATGTAGCCACAAGTGAAGTGTAACTCCTGGTTGTGGTTATTACTTTACCTGCCAGTTGGTGTAATGTAGAAAAACAGCCTCCATTTCAGGTGACCAACTGTAAAAGATTGTTTATCTTCTCTGGCTGACACATAAAGCTTGTACATGTGTATCTCTCAATGTTGGCATGTGATCACACGTAAGGAAAACAACAAAACCATTCAAAAATCATTTGTATCATACAGTGTATGAATGTCTCCTTTAAGGGCAATATTAAAGAAAGAAACAAAACAAAAACATGATCACAAGCAGGCTGTTCACTCATATTCTGTACAGGCAGTCAACACATTAAGCGGTACGGCTGCAATGAGGGTTTTCTGTCCATCTGTCCAAGCTGTGTTCTTTTAGCTTTGTCTCTTCAAAGTGCTTATTAGAGAAGCAGCCAGTCTCTTGCCTTGCTGGAAGCTGTCAGGCCTCAGCATTTAAGTTTCCAGTAGCAATAATGTGAAAGGGAAGGGTTGTGAAAACTAGCAAGAGCAGAGAGAAATGACATATAATGCCACACTAAAGCACATGTTGTGTGCCTGTAGGACTGCACTCAGGTTCCTTCTGAGTGCAGCTGGTAAGCCTTCATGTTAGTGGCTAGTTCCTGATGCGCTTGAATATAGAGTTTTATTCATATTGTATTTAGCTGTGTCTCGCTAATCTAATAATAATAATAATAATAATACATGGGAATCTTGTCTTTTATACTAATGTGGTGTTTATCATTTAATGTTGATTTCTACTCCATTTTGGCAGAGATCATTTCTTAATTGTGCAGCAGTTAAATGTGCAGCAATATAATTATTTCTGTTGTTCCTTTACAAATTTTTTATACTTATTTTATAGAGGTGTGTACCAGCGGAATTAAGAGGAAGACATGTTTCTTTTGTAGTTCAGTATGTCCAGTACTGTACATAAAGTAGTGGACACACTGTCATTTTCAAAAGGAGATCCACACTGATTTTATTTGCTGTGTACTCATAATCACTTATTCTGACTGATTATGAACTACTGCACTTGTTTCGTCTACGTAGTGTTTTAATCTTTGTCACTGTATATTCCAGGTCTGGGCGGAGCGTTCGGCTACCTGGTAGGAGCTATGGACTGGGGTCATTCTACAATTGGCAAGCTGCTAGGCTCCGAGTACCAAGTCATCTACTTCTTTTCAGCCTTAACGTGGGGCATCTTCCTCGCCGTACATCTGTTCAGTATTCCAGAGCAACCTTTGGACAAGGTGTCATCCGCCTCTAACCCCTCACCTCCCAGTGCCCTCCGCCTACTGGGCTCCCACAGCAATGGTTATGGAGCATTGGCTAAAGAGCCCATCTCTCCTGTGATTCCTGCAAGCATCCCAGACCTCAGGCCTAGATCTTTCTCTGCTCTGGGAGAGGCCAACTCGGTGACCTCCAGCGCCAAGCAGCCAAACAAGGAGGTATGTGATGTTCAGGAAAAATGGTCTCTGAGGATGCAATTATTTTAGCGCATATATATATATAATAATAATAATCTTTATTTGTAGAGCACTTTTCAAAAACAAGTTACAAAGTGCTTTAACAAGTGTAAAGACAATAATACCCCCAAAACAATAATACAAAAACAATACAAGATAAAAGCAAAAAAACATTGAAAAGACTAAAATACACACAGAATACACACATGGTAAAATAATAATACAGATTTGTTTAGTCATCCATTCATTTTCTAAATCACCTACCTTTATTTATAGAATTTAGCCATTATGAAGAGAATATTGACAGGCAATGTAGCCTCAAGGGTTAACTTGGGCATTTTTCTATCTATTTTCCCATGTTTTTGTGTGTATGTGACTAATGGGCACAACAATCTTTGATATTGGTCCAGTATTGAGTGAGCATGTTGCATCGTAGCCTAATCCTTGAAGGAAATAGCACACCATCAAATTACATCCCCTAAATGTGTAATTTGTTTGTTTTTGCCACTGACAGGCTCAGATTGTTGCAGTAAATGTCTGACAATATTATGGAAAGGATACCTACACAGATAGACCTTTTTTAATGTGTAAGATATTTTTTGATTATACGGAAACTGTTGCTATATCGCTCAGTTCAAAGACACCAGACTCCATTGAGAAAAACATCCATTTACTAGTGATTCCCATGTGGTCTAGCCTCAGGGTTCACACACTGACCAACCTAACCCACATTTAGTATACTTCCATTCATCTATTCTATTTGTGGATACAAACCCATTACCTCCCTGCTGTGAGAAAACAGTGCTAACCACTGAGTTTCCCTTCAAATTAATTTTCCCAAATGAAAACTAAAACAACATAAGTTCAACTGGGGCTTAAAGCTCAACGAAGTATATGCCTGACATGGCAAAAGTGCAATTAGGGCTTAACACCAACATTAAAAAACATTAAAAGCATTGCATTAGCAGTTACAACTAGTTCAGGTTACTAAAACAATTTACAACATTTCATCTAAACAAAACTTGGCATTAACAGGCTACTTGTATCTAGGGCTGAAACATATGCAAAAAAAACATTATTTGTACAGATATTGCGACTGCGATCAAGAGTCACGAATGGGATTAATAGGAATGGTAATTTATACATTTTATTTTTACTAAAAAAATATAATACTTATAGTGGGATGTTGTGACACCACTCCTGCGTTTTGGCTATTGCACCTGGTCATATTGCAATTTCGATAATATTTATATTCAGGCACTTTAAAATGTTACAATAAAAAAAGCTTATTTCTTTTCACGTGTTTGTTTACAGCATTATATGTTGATATTTATATCATAATAGGCTGTATATTAACTTATTGGGAGAAAACCAGTACTTCTATGTAAAATCAGACTTTAAGCACCTCCATATAGCCAAAATTGTATGATCCTCGTTTCATAAAGGCTCTGTGAAGATTTAACTGTGAGATTGGTTGAATCCGGCCCCTCCTATCGAATCATCAAATCTTCAACCATTCACGATCACCCCTACCTCCTTCTGGCTTTAACTGTCCCCAAAAATTGATAGCATCAAACTGGCTTTAGAGTAGAGGGAAAACAGACTGTACCAAGTTTGAGAGTGCACACAGGTAGGCAGGTAGACCGGCAGGTAATCCAACCAACCATTTAATTTGGGCTGAATCATAACATATTGTTTTTATTTTTGTGTCAGTGCATTTGATTTATTGATTGCCGTTGGGATGTAAAGAGAATTTAAACAAATATAACTAACTTTGGTTTGTCTGTAAGGGGAGCTTCCTGTTTAAAAGTATTTTCAAAACCTTACCAAAACCAGCCTGAACTGCTTGATTGTCTGGTGTAAATTAGAAATAAAAGGAAACTTTTCAAATAACCTTGTGAAGATGATATACAGTAGTATGAATATAACCTTTTTCCCACATTATGCATTGAGTGTGGTTAATATTATTGTATTGAGTATTAATGAATTATTTTTGTTTCCATAAACTCCTGACCTCAAACCAACTGAGATGAGTTGACTTCTAAATCTGTTTGATGAAAAAAAGGAGGATTTTGTATCATCTTGCTGAAATAGCTTTCAGATTGTCTACAGGATGATATAATTGATGGTTTTGAAGAGCAAAGTTTGCCCTTGTATCTATCATCATCTCATGTCTCTAATGAGCAGAGTTTTTTGAATGGCCTTCAGCTGTGGGCTAGCAAGGAGTGCTGTGAAAGACATTTTTTAAAATCCTGTCAGTGATGGAGCTGTTGGCACTGATGTCTGTGATGTTTGTGTGTATCTGCAGGCCCAGAAGAGGATGACATTCAGCTCGCTGATGAGAACTATCATCAGCATGCCAAACCACTACCGCTGCCTGTGTGTCAGTCACCTACTGGGATGGACAGCTTTCCTCTGCAATATGCTCTTCTTTACCGATTTCATGGGACAGGTATTGATTTTTGTGTGTCTGTGTGTGGGCTTCTTAAAAAGATGAAACAATCAGTGCTATAGCATTAACAGCCTAACCGATTTGTAACTAAGTACATTAAAAAGGTTTTAATTACCCATCACTGCTTTCTGCCTTTTCCTGTGCTGTGTATAGCTCCTAATCTCTGCTTATTTTCCTGTACGTGTGGCAGATTCAAACTGACTTCTACCACTTCTAACTCTTGATAATTATTTAATTGTTTTTAGTCATGTTTCAAAAAGAAATTCAAAATATTTGAATAACAGTTTCTTCTCGATTTGTCCTAGCTAACTGAGGGGAACTAGGTAGCAAACGACCGCTGGTGGTAGCTGGACAGATACTAGAGTGGTATCAACCATCTCTCGGTTAAATATGAAATTGCAGCCAGTTGGCTTAGCTTAGCATAAATACTGGAAACATGGGGTAAACAGCTAATCTGGCTCTGTCCAAAACCACGCCAAAGCAACTTGGGACAACTTGTTAGTTTGCCAACTTTAGATGTGTTCATAGGCATTTTAAACATTTGGACAGAGCCAGGCTAGTTGTCCCCCTGCTTCCAGTCTTTATGCTAAGCTAAGCTAACCATCTCCAGGCTACAGCTTCATATTTATTGTACAGATGAGTGTTTCCTATTAGTACATGAATTGTACACTTCACAACATACACTCTTTTTTTCTTGCAAAATCCTAAGATGAAGTTGTGTAATTAATATGTTTAGTCCTAAAACCATTAGTCACACAACAACATGCATTTTACCGTAGACTATTTTGATAATTCATTAATCATTTAAGTCATATATAAAGCACAAATGTTGAACATTCTCTTTTTGCAGCTTCTCAAATGTAAACAGACTATTGCTTAAAATTTGCAATTATAAGATGTCACCTTGGGCTCTGACTAACTGGGGTATTTTTCACTATTTTAAGTTTCTCAAAGAAATAATCAATTAATTAATTAATCATGGAAGCAATTTTTTAATTGCGTCCCTAAATATGACTCAATGTCAAAAGCGCCAAGTGTCAAAGTGGGAACAATAACATTAAAGGTGAAGAATAACAAGCTGCAATATGTTTTTCATTTCATGCTTCATTAATCCCTGTTTGTGTGGGGGCAGACAGAGGGTAAGGGCGGGGGAGGGAGCAATGTGTTATTGTGTGTGACATGTGTAATAATGATGAATGCTTTACAGTTTCACGATTTGCATGCTGATCAAAGGACGCACATCACACCATGACACAACACTCAACCGTCACGCTTCACAAGACCCGATGCACAAACATGTCATCTAAATTTGCAGGCATTGTTATCAGGGATAGCAAATGTATAGTCTGTGGCTCCCTGTTGAGTTTGAATTTGCTTCTTTTTATGGGAAAGAAAAAGATAAAAGCATGTATTAAATGGGGAGGCCAACATTTAATATCTATATCAATGAAGCTGTGTGTTTGGATCTCCTCAGCCTTTCTGCTCCTTTGGCTTTGCTATTTCTCTCCTTAAAATAGTGCCATGTATTTTGACACTCTGTTCTTCACATTTCACATTTCTCTCTTTTCACTTTTGCAGATTGTATACAAGGGAAATCCTTACGCGGAGCACAACTCTACAGCCTACAGCACATATGAGAGAGGAGTTGAAATAGGCTGCTGGGGACTTTGCATTAACGCTGTGTCTTCTGCTCTCTACTCCTGTAAGTAACTGTGCAAGTGACAAGAACAAAGAGAGAGTAATTACAGTATTTGTGTCTTTGTTTGTACGTTCATCATAGCAGCCAGCATCTACTAACATCGGCATATTCTGCACTGACATCATTAGCTTCCCCGTGAATGGCAGCCTGGCGAGGTTGTGGAGGGTAACAGACAGCAATTACTGCTTCCTACTCTTTTGCATTGGGCTTACAGGCTGTAGAGTGCTGCAGCCATTCATTAGATGGCCCTGCACAAATGAAACACATGTTTGCCCAGAAGCATGCTGGGCGTGGGTTATGATGTTCATTTAAATCAAACAGAAGCTCTGCTATAGCTGCAGACACATAAAATAACAATGGTGAAAGAGAGGGGAATAAAGTGCTATATTCAAAGCAAAGTTCAGCCTCTGTGTGTAAAATTTGCTCAATAGTCTGAATGCTGAGCAATGTTTTTTGCTGCTCTGAAACTAAATGAAAGCCTGTTGGATCAAATGCCCAGTCAACTCTAGCAAAACTACTGCATGCTGTGGAGTGTTTCAACATGTTTATAATAACATCTTTTAGATGTGCAATACCATAAAAGTCATGTAATCCCATATCTATCATGAATCAGCACGTCACGTTGGTATTTCCTGATTCTTAAGTAAAATTTATCTTTGTAACCGTGCATTCCGTGTGTGTTTGTGTGTTTTTAGATGTGCAGCGTATCCTTCTCCCATACATCGGCCTGAAGGGATTATACTTTATGGGCTACTTTGTGTTCGGCATGGGCACCAGCCTGATTGGCCTTTTCCCCAACATCATCGCCACACTTACCCTCTGCAGCGTGTTCGGTGTGATGTCCAGTACGCTCTACACCATCCCATTCAACCTAATAGCAGAGTATCAGCGTGAAGAAGAGGTACTGGGCTGGCAGTAGAAATTTTTTTTAAGGGTTGAGATGCATTTGAGTGCAAGAAAAACGCTGTGCTCAGCTAACATGTTTCTTTCATGTTCACGTTTCATGTTTTTTGTGTGTGTGTGTGTGAATGCTACATAAATGCAGTAAATTTGACATCCATTATTTCTGAAACAATTTCCAACAAAGCCGCAACAATTAGTCCCTGAATAATGGTTCATAAATCATTTTCTGGTTCATAAATGTGAGCCAAAGCGATTAATCGATTACTCAAGAAAATTGTGTGCAGATGAATCAGTACTGAAAGTAATGGTTAGTTGTAGCCCTTAATTTTAAAATAATTTTCCCCCTCTGCTAAATTTTGACATGAACACGGAATAAAAGGAATTAATTTGGGATAGCGAACCCTTTTTGTACTTTTAGAGATGAGATACATGAAAATATCTGAAAGGCATGAATGAAAGGTTTAATTTTAAGGGGTACTCCATTATTCTTCCATTTAGTATTTCAGTTGATAAAGTTTGGGGTACTAAGAAAGGTCAAAAAATTTAAGCAAAAGAGATCATTTTAATCATTACACTTCAAATAATGCAGCTGTCACCAGGCCCTCCCTCCCTGCCACAAGGCTTTTTGAAGTTGAACCTGAAAAGCTCCCTCCAGTCACACAAAATACATTATTTAACTGTTTGCAAAGGCTGAATAGGACTCGTGAAGACTATAATGACTTTCATGTGTTATCAATGCTTTAATTAAATTTACTTTATTACAATTCAAAAAACAACAACTGTATAAAATAAGTGTCAGGAGTCAACACTGTTTTCAGGAAGTCGTGGGTACAATTAAGAATAAACAATAAAACAGTAAAACAAATAATATGTATCAGATAATAGCAGATGACTGTCAAGCAATCAAATACACATTCAGATTACAGTTTACATTTGTCTGAAGACTAGTTTGTTCCCTTGTGGACATGTAGTTGTTTCCACATACTGTATAGTCACCATACTACTGGAGCCTGCTCTTGAACATAGCATTGTTTGCAGCGGGGGTTTACCTGTTTAATAATTTCTGTTGCTTGTATTTAAAACTCTCTGCCAACTCACTGCCGTTTAAGAAGCTGCTTTTAATATCAGGGAAGTGGACAGATCTGGAAGAAAATAAGATTTCAAATTTCTGTTTAGGGGCTGTGGATAAAATGTCATTTTTGATATTGCTGTGGTCACATTTTGATTGTAATTTTGAACCAAATTATTCCCATTCAGAACATTGTATTTGACAACAGACAATCCCTTCCATAGGCGCTGGTTAAGAAATCAGTTGTTGGTAGAAAACACTTCACTTCAATAACAAGTTTTGATTTTCTTTTGTTGCTCAATCAATACCTCATTAAGGCGTCATAGAAAAACTGACAATACTAAAGAAACTATTTTATCCAGAGCTGTATCTTTTTTACCAAACTGTTGATTGCTTTCTGCCACGGACATTTCGAGCAATACAGAAATAGATGACATGATATATTCCTCCCATTTTTCCCCCTCCCTCACTTATCACCCCCACACTTCCCACTGTGCTTCTAGGAACAACTGAAGCTGCAAGAAAGCAATGAAAGTCAGCGAGGCACCGGGGTGGACTGTGCCGCACTCACCTGCATGGTCCAGCTGGCTCAGATTATTGTGGGTGCGGGGCTTGGCGCTATGGTGAACATGGCAGGAAGTGTAATCGTGGTAGTCCTGTCGGCCTCAACCGTGTCCCTGTTAGGTTGCATCTTTATCGCCCTTTTTATCAAATCGATGGAATGATTCTGCTTATGTAAAAGTATTTTAATGCTATGGTTTTACTAAATAAAGATTCATTATATCCCTAAAATGTGTTTGATGCATGTGATTCTTTTTATTTTATGCATGTGACCACTTGATTGACATTCAGGACTCTTTGCAGGGTTTGTCTGCAGTGGTGGAGCCAGGCACAGGAGGCCAAATAGTTAATATTAAAGAAAAATGTGCTGTCTTGCTGAGAGCTCTAGATTAATAGATCGATACCACTCTCTTTTCTGGTGGTGGAAGAAGTGCTGAGATCCACCAGTACATCAATATAAAATTCCTGCATCAGAAATCCTGCATTATACTTAAAAAATAATAAGCTAAGTCTAGTAAGCAAGTATCAAAAGTAAAACTACTTGTTCTGCAGAAAATAAATATAAAAAGTATTAAATATGACATTATTTATTGCTAGCACAGATAAATCAATGCATAAGTAGCATTTTACTGTTGGTTAAGGTGGAGCTTTAACTACTTTATTTACAGTTCGGCAGTTTAGTCCAGAGATTCCCAACCTGGGGGATTAGGCCCCACTAAATAGTCACAAGACAAATCTGAGGGGTTGTGAGATTATTAATGAGAGGAAATAATATACAGTGGGTACGGAAAGTATTCAGACCCCTTTAAATTTTTCACTCTTTGTTTCACTGCAGCCATTTTTCAAAAATCAAAAAAGTTCATTTTATTTCTCAGTAATGTACACTCAGCACCCCATCTTGACAGAAAAAAACAGAAATGTAGAAATTTTTGCAAATTTATTAAAAAAGAAAAACTGAAATATCACATGGTCATAAGTATTCAGACCCTTTGCTCAGTATTTAGTAGAAGCACCCTTTTGATCTAATACAGCCATGAGTCGTTTTGGGAAAGATGCAACAAGTTTTTCACATCTGGATTTGGGTATCCTCTGCCATTCCTCCTTGCAGATCCTCTCCAGTTCTGTCAGGTTGGATGGTAAACGTTGGTGGACAGCCATTTTCAGGTCTCTCCAGAGATGCTCAATTGGGTTTAAGTCAGGGCTCTGGCTGGGCCATTCAAGAACAGCCACGGAGTTGTTGTGAAGCCACTCCTTCGTTATTTTAGCGGTGTGCTTAGGGTCATTGTCTTGTTGGAAGGTAAACCTTCGGCCCAGTCTGAGGTCCAGAGCACTCTGGAAAAGGTTTTCGTCCAGGATATCCCTGTACTTGGCCGCATTCATCTTTCCCTCGATTGCAACCAGTCGTCCTGTCCCTGCAGCTGAAAAACACCCCCACAGCATGATGCTGCCACCACCATGCTTCACTGTTGAGACTGTATTGGACAGGTGATGAGCAGTGCCTGGTTTTCTCCACACATACCGCTTAGAATTAAGGCCAAAAAGTTCTATCTTGGTCTCATCAGACCAGAGGATCTTATTTATCACCATCTTGGAGTCCTTCAGGTGTTTTTTAGCAAACTCCATGCGGGCTTTCATGTGTCTTGCACTGAGGAGAGGCTTCCGTCGGGCCACTCTGCCATAAAGCCCCGACTGGTGGATTGCTGCAGTGATGGTTGACTTACTACAACTTTCTCCCATCTCCCGACTGCATCTCTGGAGCTCAGCCACAGTGACCTTTGGGTTCTTCTTTACCTCTCTCACCAAGGCTCTTCTCCCCCGATAGCTCAGTTTGGCCGGACGGCCAGCTCTAGGAAGGGTTCTGGTCGTCCCAAACGTCTTCCATTTGAGGATTATGGAGGCCACTGTGCTCTTAGGAACCTTAAGTGCAGCAGAAATTTTTTTTAACCTTGGCCAGATCTGTGCCTTGCCACAATTCTGTCTCTGAGCTCTTCAGGCAGTTCCTTTGACCTCATGATTCTCATTTGCTCTGACATGCACTGTGAGCTGTAAGGTCTTATATAGACAGGTGTGTGGCTTTCCTAATCAAGTCCAATCAGTATAATCAAACACAGCTGGACTCAAATGAAGGTGTAGAACCATCTCAAGGATGATCAAGAAATAGACAGCACCTGAGTTAAATATGAGTGTCACGGCAAAGGGTCTGAATACTTATGACCATGTGATATTTCAGTTTTTCTTTTTTAATAAATTTGCAAAAATTTCTACATTTCTGTTTTTTTCTGTCAAGATGGGGTGCTGAGTGTACATTACTGAGAAATAAAATGAACTTTTTTGATTTTTGGAAAATGGCTGCAATGAAACAAAGAGTGAAAAATTTAAAGGGGTCTGAATACTTTCCGTACCCACTGTAGATAGAATACAAAACAGCCACAAATAACAGATACATTTTTCTCGTTTGGCCTCAAAGAAACTTGGATTATTGTCTTTTGCATGGAAAAGTTAATAACTCATGTAGACATCTGAACCTTCAAGTAGACACTGCTTTGCTGTTAGAAGTCACAAACCCAAAAGGCTGGGAACCACAGATCTATATCCAGCAATGTGCTGTATTTCGTACATATCAGAAACAAATTATTATTTAATATGTCTCAAACATGTCTTTAAGCTTGTCAACATTAGTCAAAGTTGATTTAAGTGATGACCCAGGTGAATCGGTCTCATCATTCTTTGTTAGCCATGTTTTTTAACTGGATCATATCAAAAAACATCAGTAATTCTTCTTTGCTCCTCATTATATCTCTGTTTATGCCTTCAGGCTCTGTAAGGAGAGAGATCAGTCAGCTCGCTCACTTTTCAAAGCTTGTTCTCACTCTTGTCTGTTATTCACTTGCAATATACTGACATCTATAGAGATGCTGCATTTGAAGCCACCAAAAATATTTTTTTGCCATGTCACAGGTGTCAAATGTGTTTGCATATGTAAATTACTTGAAAACATAGTAAATGTGGGGCACAACAACAACATTCTACAAAATATCTAAACATCTTTGAAAATCTGTTTCCTAGAAATTCAAAACACATCAAAGGGTTTTCTTTGATACCCTGGGAGATCATGGAGATAATCAGCTCGTCTGAAGGAATACATACTGTTACATTTGAATTTCTAATCATGATTTGACTCAAGCCATTTTTCTTCCCCCAAAAGGGATTTTACTAAGAGATGAAATGCACTCCATGTGTGTTAAACTGATGTGTTTGTGCACTGTGGGTGCCAGATTCAAAATACGTATGAAAGATCGCTCTGCTGTGCAATTTAATTCCCAGGTCCTAGAGCCATTACACTTTTATTTCTAATTAAAGTAGCCTTGTCAGTGTGTGTGCATAAAATTAGTCCCATTGCTTTTTTAACTGCTTAGGTAAAGTTGAATTCCCACCCCACAGTTGTGTGCCTCCGCCAACCGGTCAAATTGCAGTTTACGGCCATGTCTTTCTAGACTTATATAACATCTGTAGTGAACACACTAAGGAATTGAATAAAAGGTATAAATTGCATTTTTGGCTATATGGAAGTTATCGAAGATACATATGTATGATTCCAGTGATAAATTGATTGATGAAGGATTATCATCGTGTAAGGTGTAAAGTGTACTTGATTACTATGTAAAGGAAGGATTCCTATAGAGAATAGCTACACAAAATATGGTGCTTATGTTTTCTCCTGCCATTTTAAGATGTCAAGCCTCTCTATGAGCTGGTAAAACTCACAGAATTACACTAGCAAGGCGCCGCCCGCTTTCTTTCATAGTTAACCAATTGGGCTGTTCAGACCAAGTGAAATGGTATAGGTGTATATGAGTGAATCTGACAAGAAAAGAAATTGATAATCACCTACAAACAATATAAATTATATATCATATGATATAAATGATCTGATTCTGTTAAATGATGAAATGTGAGTCCCATGTTTGCCAATCCATTTGATTTCTCTGCCCCTCTCCCTGCTGTTCTCCTGGAATTTCAATTCCCCACCCACCAGTTCCACATGATGAAATACCAAAATCTGCCCATCCACAATAACTATTAGAAATATAGGCCTATCACTGCAGTTTGTTATTGTGTTTGTTAAAGAGGTCATATGATGCTCATCAGGTTCAAAATCTTATTTAGGACTTGTACCAGAACAGGTTTACATGGTTTCTTTTTCAAAAACACCATATTTTTGTCATTCTGCACATTGCTGAGGCTCCTCTTTTCACCCTGTGTGTTGAAGGCTACGTTTTAGCTATGGAGTGATACATCTTGTCTCTAAATGATCTTTGTTGGGAGTTGCACATGCACAGTTTCCAGTTAATGACTACTAGCCAATCAGAAGCAGAGAAGGGCGGGTCGTGAGAAGGCGGTAAACACGGCTTCGGTTCAGCTGTATATCCCCTTACCTACTTAGCAACATGGACTGGAGCAAGAGTTTCAAAGTGGTGAGTTATTAATCTGTAACAGAAGTATCTTTCATCCATTAAGTTTTAACTGAGCTCTGTCTCTACATCACAGTAACAACTTTATGTCCATTGACTGCCTGGGGGGTAGCTAGTGTTTGGTAGGGAGAGGAGGTGTGTGCTGCAGCTAAGTGTTTTTCCACCAGTGTTTTTGAGGGTGTGTCGGACTAGTCGCTCAGCAAGCATTATGACACGTATTTTCATTGTGATGTCACAAGAAAGTGGAAGAAAAGGCTGGACTACAAACGAGCTGTTTTCAGGCAGCTGTGTTTTCTGTAGGAGATGGAAACTCCCTTTGGGGTGGACTTTGGGCTTTTTCACCCTGCAAACCTATTACAAGCTCAAAAAAGATATATAACTCAATAAAAATAGGGAAAAGGGCAAAAAGCATAATATGACCTCTTTAAATTACATACTTGTTCACATATTTGTCAGTTGTGTCTAAACAGAGGGACAGAGAGAAGCCCCTCCTTGCAGATTGTCATACAGTGCGATGGTCCTTTTAACTTCATTGTTGCGGAAGAAGCGATGCCCGCTTATCCAGGCAGATGTAAAAATTTATTTATAAGGTTCATGTAAAGATAAGCTCTATGTGTAATTAGAAAAGAGCAGAATCACTTAGAGAGTTGCCTGGCTGAGGGGTAGGAGGAGGTGACATTCTGACTTCTAATTATTTGGAGAATGTGGCCAGGAATTACACCTTGTACCTTTAAATGTATGGCTAAAAACCTATTATATAGTCAAAAGTGTCAGCTATACAGTGTCTGACCAACTGTGAAATATGGTTATCAG
Source organism: Micropterus salmoides (assembly GCF_014851395.1). Classification (NCBI taxonomy): domain Eukaryota; kingdom Metazoa; phylum Chordata; class Actinopteri; order Centrarchiformes; family Centrarchidae; genus Micropterus; species Micropterus salmoides. Next base: position 8,514 of record NW_024040338.1, on the reverse strand, counting down.
TTCTTCAGTTATGGCCAAGAGGCAACCACCAGGGCTCCAAAAGCTATTCAATCCCCATAGACAACCCCTTGTTATATGAGATCTGCCTCGGATTCACGGGGCTTGGGGGCTGCTGGCTCTGCCTGCACTCTGGGGAGGGATGTCTCTGGCTGGGCTGGGGGACTGTTGGCCTGGTTCTCCCACATTATCACTCCCTGGGGGCGGGGAGCTTCCCGGCACGGCTTTCTGCTGTTCTTCCTCGTGGCAGGGTGCAGCTTCCCTGGGACATGCGGTCTGGGGTCCTTTGCGCTATGGGGGGTCTCGGGGTGCCCTGGCTACTGGGGGTGGGGGTCTCTGGGCGCTGCGCGGGTTGATCCGGTTGCAGTTTGGAGGGCTGCGGTGGGATTGTAGGGCGATTGTCGATGCATCTTGATGCATTGTGCTTTTTCCCTGGGCAGGGTCTCTGGATGGCTGCTGGGCGTTTAGTTTGTGCATTGGAGTCCGGGGGACGCATTTCCTCGTTGGCTTGGAGGGACCAGTTTGCGTCCCTGGTTTGCTTCGTTGGCCTCAGATCCATGCTTCCCCATTTCTCTGTCGGCCAGTTGTTGGACCCCTCTGGATACTGAAGTATGAAGTTAATTTTTGCAGTGTGGGTGCGGGGCAGTGCTGTGCTCCGGTTTATTCTGGGCTTGTGCCTGGAGTTCGCGGCCCTTGACTGGTGGGTGGGTTGTTGGTGGCATGCAGCTGAGCTGGTTGATTTTGCCTCGTTGCTGGTTTGGCTGGTGTTGCACGGCGGCCTGGGGTCGTGATGTGAATGGGGGATGTCGGCTGGCACGGGCGGCCTTAGTTTTTCCGGCGGTTGGTGGAACGGCGGACTTTTATTGGCGGGTGCACGGTGACCTGCGCGTCGCGTTTGCTGCCAGGCTGGGACTTGCTGCTGGTGTTTCTCTCTGCTGGCTTTTGCCGTGGTGTTCTGCTGCTCGCTCTCTCTCGTTTGCCCGACCTGGCACGCGGGATTCACGGGGGGCTGCCGGGCATTGGGTGTCACCATGCTTGCGCAGTGCGCGCATTGGGCTCATCATTTGTGCATTGATGTTGATGATTGCGTGGCATTTGGCCGTTTTGGTTGTTCGCTGCGCGGCGGTGGGGTGCTGGGTGGGGGGGGGAGCACTGGTCTATGTTGTGTTAGTGTTGTGTCGTTCACAGAACGTTTTGTTCATAAGACCTAATCGTGTGTATGACTCGGGAGGAACGGGTCTCAGTGAGTGATTCGTTGATTTTCACGCATCTTGGAAGGATCTTGGACTCTTACGTTCACTCGTCACAGGGCAGCTGCATGGGCTCCGTCAGCACAGGAAACAGAATTGATTAGTTCACGACTCTCAACTGTGGGTCTCTAGGTCTGAGTCGTTCATTTTTCACGTGACAGCTCCTACAGTGGAGCAGGAATGAACCACTCGTTCACCGCTCACATGGGTCCTCCGCAGTCTTTCGTTCATTCTACAGGCTGAGTGACTGCCGGTGTTCTATGCTGCCTTGTCGAAAAATGCTACCGTATGTGTTCCCATTTCCAATCCCATAAAGGTACAACTCTTACAGTATTATGATGTCTTCTGTTTTTTGATTATATTACATCATTTCAGGGGTAGCTTATTCTGACTAATATCCCCGATCAAATATGCTCCCACTACAGAATCATTTATATTGCACCACTACTCACTCCATGTGTACTGTAAGGAGATGGGAGCATGTTGAAATACTATATTATGCCATCTTTATTTAAGATATCGGGGTAGCGTATTCTGATAAGACTAATAATGAATAATTATTTTAATATTGCTGATGATCATCCGCTGTCTCGACGGCATGCCCAACAGCAAGGTTGCACAGATTTATGGGCGTGGAAACAGACCGCGCTTGTAGGTCATGCGCATTCGCAGAACCGCTAAGTAGCAAATCTCATTGGTAGCATAAGTCGACAGAACACCAGCGCCGGATAATGAGAGGCAGGTCGCAGTGATGTTGTGCTAAGTTATAGTTTTAACACAGTAACTTTAGTCCTGCTAGTGTTTATTGCTAACAGCTGATGAGAGTTGTTCTGGGTCCACTTCAGAGCCCTGACAGGGTTCTGCAGTGTTTGAGAGCGATGTGCTCATGTGTGTTTCTCTGTCTGCAGAATCCGGACCTGATGTGGCCCATTCTGCGTCCAGACCTGCCAAACTGCTGCGTTTATATGTGTTTATTTCTTTGTTCCTCTCTCTGTGCTGGAGTTCTTTAAGAACTTGGTGGCTTGATCCAGATTATTATTAAATTGGTTCAATTTTAATTAGAGTGTGTTTATTCATATAGTGTATCAAGCTTATTACTTCAATATATTACCGCGGTGAAGTTAGTTTTAAGTTGGATATTCGACAGACATTCACCCAGGATCCAGTGACGGCTTTTTAGTCAGTTCACCCAGTGACGGTTGTATAAGTGCGGTTAGCTCACCTCTGATGGCTCGCTTTAAATAAGATTATTGATGGTCCCTAAGCTAACGGGGGTTAGCTTAGGGACCATCAATAAATTCAAATTGTGAAAACAGTGTTATGGGAAAATCATTATTTATTTCAATAGCTTCCAAGTCATGTGACGCAGGGACTTCAAACCAATGCCGAATTGTAGTACTACACTGGGCAAATGAGACACACCTTCATATTTGATTTGAGTGCATTTTTTATTTTATTTGAATATTTATTCATAATTTATTGAAAAAAGTGCTGTTTTTTTCAATAGCTTCCAAGTCATGTGACGCAGGGACTTCAAACCAATTCCGAATTGTAGTACTAGACTAGGCAAATGACACACCCCTTCATATTGATTTGAGTGCATATTAAAATTTATATGAATATTTTTTTATATTTTTTTCTTCAATAGATTCCATTTCAAATGATTCAGGGACTCAAAACCAATGCCGAATAGTACTACTACCTGTTACACATATTACACACCTCTTGTACAACTGCAGTTGTACCACACAGAGTCAGTCATTTCTTCCACAGCATTGAGCAGATTTCAAAGAAACACTTTATTTACACAACGGACATTCCCAGTTTCCTTTCTTTGCCTCTTCATATTGTGTGCTGTCCATTTCCACACACTGAGCATGGAACCACCGTTCACAGCCATCACACTGGACCTGTGAAATTGAAAAAAATCTTTCGTAACATATTTATATATATATTTATTTCAATGTCTGTTGCTTAGAGGTAGAGCGGTTGTCCACTACTTTAAGATATATGCCCCCTCTGTATTTGCTCAGAAGGCTGTGCCATTGTTGTGTGAGTGTGTGTGAACGAGTATTAGTTTCTTTCTCATCAGCAGTTGGAACCTAGCATGTATTTCTCTGCGTCACATGACTTGGAAGCTATTGAAAAAAACAGCACTTTTTTCATAAATTATGAATAAATATTAATATAAAATATAAAGTTTACTCAAATCAAATATGAAGCAGTGTGTCTCATTTGCCCAGTGTAGTACTACAATTCGGCATCGGTTTGAAGTCTCTGCGTCACATGACTTGGAAGTTATTGAAAAAAAACAGCACTTTTTTCAATAAATTATGAATAAATATTCATATAAAATAAAGATGCACTCAAATCAAATATGAAGGGTGTGTCTCATTTTTCTAGTGTAGTACTACAATTCAGCATCGGTTTGAAGTCTCTGCGTCACATGACTTGGAAGTTATTGAAAAAAACAGCACTTTTTTCAATAAATTATGAATAAATATTAATATAAAAAAAATGCACTCAAATCAAATATGAAGGGGTGTGTCTCATTTTTCTAGTGTAGTACTACAATTCGGCATTGGTCTGGAGTCCCTGTGTCACATGACTTGGAAGGTATTGAAAAAAAAGGCATTATTTTCAATAAATTATGAATAAAATTAATATAAAATATAAAGTTTACTCAAATCAAATATGAAGCGGTGTGTCTCATTTTCCCAGTGTAGTACTACAATTCGGCATCGGTTTGAAGTCTCTGCGTCACATGACTTGGAAGCTATTGAAATAAATAATGATTTTCCCATAACACTGTTTTCACAATTTGAATTTATTGATGGTCCCTAAGCTAACCCCGTTGGTTAAAAGCGAGCCATCAGAGGTGAGCTAACCGTCACTGGGTGAACTGACTAAAAAGCCGTCACTGGATCCTGGGTGAATGTCTGTCGAATATCCAACTTAAAACTAACTTCACCGCGGTAATATATTTACGATATTAATATTTTACTCATGAATAGGGACGTTAGGCTGCTCTATGAATGAGAACTTTAGAGATAATGATAGTAATTATATACATAAGCCTTTATATGGCTGGTCTGGTTGTATACTCGGGAAAGATTGTAACAATGGAAGGATTTAGCCTGAGTAGTGGTGATTACATATTGACAACATATTTCTGTGGTTTTTACATGATTTAAATTTGGTTGCGGGCCCAGGGGGGTTTATATAATGATGATATACAGTAATCAAGAGGTGAATTTGTGCATTATACTTTGTCAAATAAAGCAAGCCAGGCAGCCTTCCGCGTTTGAGAACGGCGCTGTTTTTTAATCGCCCACTAGAGGGCTGCAGCGCCGCAATAACCAGCCTAGTTCAAATGAACGAAATGACTCAAAAAAAGATTAGTTCATTTTAATGAACGAGTCTGTCAAAAGACTCGAACTTGCCATCAATATGTTGTGTGCGCGCCGCGGTCGGTCCGGGCGCTGCTCTTCCGCGGGTTACGTTTCTTGCCTTCCGTTGGCGTTGCGTTGTCAACTGGCATTTGGATGGTCGTTTTATTTTATTTCTTTAATTTAATTATTAATTTATTTATTTTGGGGGGCGTCTGTTGGTTGCGTCGGGGTCTTCCGCGTTTGCATCGCAGTGCATCTGGGAGTCTTATTTTTTTGATTTATTTTTATTTTTATTTTTTCTTTCTCCCACCCCTATTGGCTACTGGGGTTCTTGCCTGCCTGTTGCTGGGGTAGGTGTGGCACAGTCGTGGCATCCCACTCTCACTAACAACTACATTCTTTAACAGACTTATGCGCACACAGGTACACACACACACATACAGACACATTCACCCACACAGACACACACAGTCTCACACATAGAACAAACTAATTTAGGTTGTCCCTGGTAGAATTATTCTTGATGCTTTTCTTTCAGTTACTTATTTAAATTAATTGTTATTATTCCAGCTCTTATGGCTGTGTTGTGTTGCTTATTTAGTATGCCTGACTGTTTTCATTTTTCTCTTAGTTGTCTTACTATGTCAGCTGTTTATTGATGCTGTTCTGCTTGTTGTCTTTTACTATTTTTATTATTATTATTATTATTATTTTAATTGTTTGTTTGTTTGTTGTTTTTCTCCTCCCCAAGCCCCCCTCTTGTTCTATTGCTGGTTTTGTTGCTTTCTGCAATTGGTGATTCCCTCTGCTATTCCCTGTTGTCCCACCTTCCATCCCCCTTCTCTTACAGGTGTTGTCCTTTCTCTGCGCTGTCTGTTTGTGCCCCCCCATCCCTGTGTCTGCCCACCTGTCCGGCCCGGTGACAAATCAATACATAATTAAATAAATAATAAAACAGACAAAGGAGTATATTAATACTCTCTTGTTAAAGTAAAGTAAAGTAGTAATCTGTCTGGCACAATATGGTATCCAGGTCATCATACTCTATACCAGGCTGGGCAGGACAGGTTTTTAAAAATAAGAAAAAAAGAAAGAAGCAGCACTTGAGATATTGCATTCACAAGAACGGGATGGGCTGACAACCCGAAAACACAATGCCTCCGACCAGAGCACAGAGGCATAAACGTTAGATGCAGTATTTATCTCAGGATGTGGAATGTTATAGTGGGTTTGCTGCACTCCCCTGACTGCACACGCTTGAAGGCAGCAAGAGGAGGAAGGACTGAATTTTAATTACATTCTTCTTAGAAATAAGACAATATTGAATCCAGCACTTAATTAAATCCTTCCCAGTTAAACGTTCTATCAGTGCAGAGGCCCAATTAAAAATCTAACCCTAACCTAATCCTATCTAGGCTGACATGTACCTTCAGCTGCAAACAGTGCATTAATATGTTAACTTACTGTGGGGGTTGGCTCCAACAGGCAGTATCATCCATCTGTGACATTTAACTGCTGTAAAATTGTATTTTATTTAAACAGTGATATTGTGAAGAAATAATTAGGGTTTGGTGTGGAAGTTGTTCCGGTTTATTAGAAGACACTAATGACTTATTTGGAAATGGTCCTGAATAAATTAAAAAAATTAGATCCGATAGAAAGCGATAGAGATCTGACTTCCTGCACAAGACAACATTTACTGTAAATTAGGAGGCTAATGGTGCTGCATATCTGTAGAGATCAAAAACACATGATCTTGTATCTTGTATGAAAATGTATCCATTAAATCAATGTGTTCAATGTTTTTTTTATAGGAATAGATTTTTAAAAAATCTTTTTGTGCGGGTTGTGAAATGACCCATTAAATATATCTAAAGTGCGGTCACTGAACACTGCACCCAACTTGACATTTAAAAGATAGTATGCATTTGCAGTTTTTGTGTATTAATGGCAAATGTCAGGAGAAATAAAGGACTTTGAGATTAAGGTAGTTTTGATGAAAAGTTCTTATGACACTTTCATTGGTTATTAGAGTAAGCAAATGAAAAGGATTGAGCTGTTTAAGGATTTAAAAAAAAGAATGAATTTATTTTCCCCAATAGCTTGATAACTTTTTTATGTATTAGTCATGAATGTATTCATGTAAATGCTTTAAAAAGTTATTTAAAGAATGGAGTGTATGATGAGCATATAGATTTATGACACATGATGCCCTCTCAATATTCATCAATCCACCTTTTTTCTTCTGAGGCAGATTCTGACGCCACAGCTCAGTTTATCAGCCAATATCGATACTCTCTTTCCCCCAAATTTAAGTTTTACCTCACTGTGTGGAACTCATTGGAATCATTTTTATGATTCCAAGGTAAGATGTTGTGTGCTAAAAACTATTTCGACATTATTCATCTTCACTGACATCCACCACAAGAGCACCGGGGTGTTTTCTGCACACAAAGAAGGACCAGCGAGTGTCTCACATATAGATACACTTTACTTACACATTCAAATATATATTTTTACATTTCTGGATAGAATAATTCAGAAACATTCAAAATAAGGTAAGCCTATCTCTTCTTTCTTTGTGCACAAGAGAAATGTCCTTTACTCTTTTATCATAATTGGCCGAAGTTTTCTCACTTGTCTCTCCTTTTGAATCATGCAGATCCAACTTTCCTGACAGCTGCAAGGCGAGAAATGGAGTAGCCTAATTAACATAGATGCAAATTACAATCAAAATTGATTTAATAACCCTGTCCTTGTGGCACTTTAGTCTAATTGCTGTTTTGGGGCAGCTCTCTGTCATTGTACTAACAACCCCCGGAGGATAAAACACCACAGCGGGCTCCTCGGGCGCACTGACGGGGACCAAGACGTGCCCTTGCTCGTTCATCTCCTGCTTTGTGGTGGCTGTGATCGGCCTTATTGTCGGCGAAGTCATCCGCCAGAAGAGTTTTTTCAGCGCTTTCCTGAACTCTCTCCTCATCAGGCAGTACAGGATGGGGTTCAGGCAGCTATTGGAGTGCGCCAGGCACACGGACACGGGAAGACGTACACCTGCGTGGTGTAGTACTCATAACTGAAATGAACCACGTTCAGTTTGATGAGAATGCCCCAGGCTGTCAGCGCCTGGTTGGGCAGCCAGCAGGAGGAAAAAGGATAACACCACGATGGTGACAGACTTGGTGACTTTGGCGCGTCGTTTGGCGCTCGATGTGTTGATGTTTTTGGAGGTGATGAAGCGCAAAAGGAGCAGGTAGCAGGCTGAGATTATGCCCAGCGGCACCACGAAACCCAGCAGCACTTTCTGAGAATGGTAAAGTCCCAGCCAGAACGCGCGGTTCCGTTGGTTTCCGGGAATTTGACAAGGCACAGGTCCTCATTGGAAACCATGACGGTTGTGGAGAAAACTGCGTGCGGCAGAGCTGCGGAGACAGCGGCGAACCAGATGAAGACGGTGATGCAGCGCGCGGAGCAGCAGTGTGGCCGCCGCCGCCTGCCCTTGAGCGCAGAGGCGAGCGACCAGTACCTGGCCACGCTCATGCAGTCAGGAAAAACACGCTGGCATACATGTTCATAGCTGTCACATAGGAAACTATCTTGCACATTGCTTTGCCGAAAGGCCACGTAAAGTCCAGCGCGTTTTCCACTGCCCAGAACGGCAGAGTCAGGACGAACTGGAAGTCAGTCACAGCCAAACTAGTTACGAAAAGGTTGATGGAAGATTTTTTCCACACATGTTTCGACTTCATTAGGTACAGGACTAGTAAGTTCCCAACCAGACCCAGCGCGCAAACCAGCGAGTAGATGACAGAGATGATAATCCTCACTACAGCGGCACCATCTCCCACAAAATATGTTCTTTCCAATTCTGACAG
>NW_024040337.1:0-6082 GCF_014851395.1 Micropterus salmoides | reverse complement strand
AGTTTGTAGTGGTAAAGTGGTAAGTAATAATGTGGAAGCTTTGTCTAACATGAGAAGTGGCGAACTTCTAGCAAGCACAATGGGAGACACCCATTAACTTATAAAATGGACAGAATATTGACCTACGTTGTGAAACTGAGGTAGACAAGAATGCTGGACTTTGTAGGGTTGAACATAAAAAGAAATGAATGACATACAGTGAGGAAAATAAGAATTTGAACACCCTGCTATTTTACAAGTTCTCCACTTAGAAATCATGGAGGGGTCTGAAATTGTCATCGTAGGTGCATGTCCACTGTGAGAGACATAATCTAAAAAGAAAAATTTTAACTATTTATTTGTATGATACAGCTGCAAATAAGTATTTGAACACCTGTCTATCAGCTAGAATTCTGACTCTCAAAGACCTGTTAGTCTGCCTTCAAAATGTCCACCTCCACTCCATTTATTATCCTAAATTAGATGCACCTGTTTGAGGTCGTTAGCTGCATAAAGACACCTGTCCACCCCATACAATCGTAAGAATCCAACAACTAACATGGCCAAGACCAAAGAGCTGTCCAAAGACACTAGAGACAAAATTGTACACCTCCACGTCATGGTTTGAAATCATGCATGGCACGGAAGGTTCCCCTGCTTAAACCAGCACATGTCAAGGCCTGTCTTCAGTTTGCCAATGACCATTTGCATGATCCAGAGGAGTCATGGGAGAAAGTCATGTGGTCAGATGAGACCAAAATAGAACTTTTTGGTCATAATTCCACTAACTGTGTTTGGAGGAAGAAGAATGATGAGTACCATCCCAAGAACAGCATCCCTACTGTGAAGCATGGGGGTGGTAGCATCATGCTTTGGGGGAGTTTTTCTGCACATGGGACAGGGCGACTGCACTGTATTAAGGAGAGGATGACCGGGGCCGTGTATTGCGAGATTTTGGGGAACAACCTCCTTCCCTCAGTTAGAGCATTGAAGATGGGTCGAGGCCGGGTCTTCCAACATGACAATGACCCGAAGCACACAGCCAGGGGAACCAAGGAGTGGCTCTGTAAGAAGCATATCAAGGTTCTGGCGTGGCCTAGCCAGTCTCCAGACCTAAACCCAATAGAGAATCTTTGGAGGGAGCTCAAACTCCGTGTTTCTCAGCGACAGCCCAGAAACCTGACTGATCTAGAGAAGATCTGTGTGGAGGAGTGGGCCAAAATCCCTCCTGCAGTGTGTGCAAACCTGGTGAAAAACTACAGGAAACGTTTGACCAAACAAAGGCTACTGTACCAAATATTAACATTGATTTTCTCAGGTGTTCAAATACTTATTTGCAGCTGTATCATACAAATAGTTAGAAAATCATACATTGTGATTTCTGGATTTTTTTTTTTAGATTATGTCTCTCACAGTGGACATGCACCTACAATTTCAGACCCCTCCATGATTTCTAAGTGGGAGAACTTGCAAAATAGCAGGGTGTTCAAATACTTATTTTCCTCACTGTATAACACCAACACATTACTGACACTATACTGACTGACTACAGATATTGACACTGTACCAATGTGTTAGCAACAGGTTGTTCCATGTACTGTATATTGTTAACACACAGCAGTGAAGACCTCTCCACCATCAACTTGCCTGTTGACCTTGTTTGTTATGTAGATAGAGTATGCTGTGCCAGGAGAAAATCTATTTGTCACAGTTTGCTCTAGTTCTTGTCAGGAATTAGTGGGTGTGTATGTTTGGAAAGTACTTTCATAAATGGATAAGGGCATGAATATAAAGCATTCCAGATGCCCGGCTTGCTGCACCTTACACGCACTTAACAGTTAAATGGGTTTGCATTTCATTTGCAGGCCCATTTAAAATGCAGTGTCTCTTGTGGTGGAACACCTGGTCTTATTAGTATAGTGCACAAATCCACATTCTGCCATCTGCAGCAGTGATGTCAGCACCTCAGTGGGTAACAATTCCCACTTCTGTATCTCCCAGAATCAGTGGCGGTAGACGAAAGAAAGAAAGCTGATGAAGGCGGGGGGGGGTAGAGGAGCTGAAAATCCCTGCAGTGAGAGGGGTTTGATTCTGCTAAAAGCCAGCGCTCCCTTAAGAAACAGTCTCTGAGCAGCAGGGATGGGGAGGATGGAGAGGAGCCGTGTGCAGTAACTCTTATGTATGTTGGCTAATTATCAACCCAACAAGGAACAACCAGCTGTTCACATCCACCACACACTATTAAACTAATATCATGCATTAGGATGAGGAATAGTCACCTGCCATCTTGGAAAGGAGAAGTATTCATAACAACGGATGGGTAAATTAATATTGCATATTTGAAGCTGGCGTAGGTAAGATATTCCTTCTCGTGTTTTAACAACACAAATCAAAGCGGCATTCTGAATATACACATGGTGAATAGGGTTTCTGGTGCATTGTCCATTTCAGCATTTAAATGTCTGCTCAGAATAATCCTGTAAATTATATTTCATGAATATGAGCCTTAATAATGCTCAATGTGGTACTTTCACAAGCCTCACACATTTTAACAGCCTTATGGCTGAGGCATGAGTAATCCCTGAGAATTACAAATGATTACAATAAGGTTTGTCACCTCTAGACAGGCCTTTTAAGACCTGAACACAAAGTTTGGAATAGCTTACATTACCATCAGATTAACAGGACATGATGTAGATGTAAGGTAAATGAAGCAAGTGTGTTTATGCACATCTGTGTCTTTGTCTGTGTGTTATTTGTATCCGGCATTCTCCTCACATTGTAGTAAGTGCAGTACAAGGCCATCCTGAAGTGTTTCTTAAGGAATGCACATATTTTACCAATCCATAAGCCAGCAGATAACAAATAAAAATATCTCTGAATTTAAACAGCATTGCAAGTCCACATCATTCCTATCAGCTACGGTTTAAACCTGGAATTTTCTGCCTTCGTGGTGGCAGCCACTAAACATGATGACCGGAAGTCTGGCTAATGCTTTGCTATAACCAGTGAAAGTTATGGTCGTTATGGTCAGCCGAAGCCAAGTATGAGGCAAAGTATGTGGTCGCTACTTTCAGTCCAGACAGGAAGTACTCAGTAAACATTTGTGGTATTGTCTGTTGAATGATGCTCTCAGCCCTCTTGAGGATGAGGAGGGAGATGTTACGTGATTTTTTTTAATGCAACATTCATCGATCAAATAAGTCCCTGTTTTTCAAATCAATGTAGATGGCTTTTAAACAGTAACCTTGTTCATCACAATAGATTGATTTTGGATTTACATTGCTAGGAAATAGTCTATATGTAGCCCACTAACTGTTGTGTATACAGTATTGGCCAACTAACAGAAAGCACATGTCTAATGGTGTGATCTTATTAGACTCATATGGACTTGCAAATTGATCAGATGTCAGTTCACTGGCAGGTTACAAACAGTACATGCGGTATGTGGTAGATTAAATAAAAACATGTCATACTTGTTAACAATACAGTAAACAGTGTGAATAATTATTTTATTATTATTATTATTATTTGAGATGATTTAATGTGGGTAAATGTTTTTGTTAATTTATTAAAAAATAATAAGAAAATGCACTGAAATTCAAAAAACATTAAAGAGGTGGTATTATGCTGATTTTCAGGTTCAGACTGGAGCAAGAGTTTTGGAGTGGTGAGTTATTAATCTGTAACAAAAGTATCTTATCCATAAATCATTTAACTGAGCTCTGTCTACATCACAGTAACAAGTTTATGTCCACTGACTGCCTGGAGGGTAGCTAGTGTTTGGAAGGGAGAGGAGAGGTGTGTGCTGCAGCTCACTGTTTTTCCACCGGTGTTTTTGAGGGTGTGTCGGAGTAGCCGCTTGGCGAGTGTTATATGAGGTTGTTGTTACATTTAGCTTTCTTCCCTGTGTCGTCACAAGGATGAAAGGGAAATGGCTGGACTGCAAACAAGCTGTTTTCAAGCAGTTCATAGCAAAGTTTTCTGTGGGAGATGGGAACTCCCTTTGGGCTGGACTTTGGGCTTTTTCACTTTGCAAACCTATGACATGCACAAAAAAGTTATATAACTCAATAAAGGAGAGCGAAAAAGCAAAAAAGCACCACCTCTTTTACTATAATACACAGGATAAGTAAGTGTATAGTGAGTTTTGATTTTTATTTGTTTTGACTTCTGCTCTGTTGCCACAGCAGCAGCTTGGTGTTCTCTTTCTCGCCTTTGGTCGGCTTTAATGAGGGTCAGACATTACGCTTAGCATGAAAATAACAATTCCATCTGTTCGACTTAGTATCTTCAAGCACAACATTATCACATAGCCTACCTGTCCCTATATAAGGACTGCACGTGAGCAAATGTGACAATAAGGGGGATGATTAGAGATGTGGCAGCCCCTTATCATTATGTTGAGCATTATGATCACTAGATGGGCAGTGTTTCTCTCAGACCACACCTATCATTCTGTGGTGGGGAAACTGACAGAGCAGAATCAGTACAAGGACAAGGAACATTGTTTCTGTTGAATTTGCATGTTTTTGTCATCGCTATGTACTGTATGCTTGTGAACACACTTCTGTAACTAAAGATCTGACATATTGTCCTCCCTTACCTGATAAAAAAAAATCAGTGACCCAAATTTACTGTATGATGTTTGTATGATTCATAGGTACTTTTCAACCTGGACATCACAAGATAGATTTTCACAGCATGTTAAGCCACGCCTCAACAATCATAATACAAAGTTGATCTGGGATTAATAGTGTGAGATTACCAATACAACTGATTTACTTTTGGTTCTCTGCAGATTTGTGAACATCAAATTCTAGTATCATTGTGGTCACAGAAATTAAAACGTGCCCCATCTGTAGGAAGTGAGTACTCAAAACTTTAGAGTGAATGAAAAAAACTGTTTGTGAGTGTTCATTAATAGGTCCTCACCACAGTTGTCATTGGATGCATTAATAGTTGTTGTTTATAACACTTGTTAGCATGAGCAATTGACATTTTTCACACACTCTCACACACAGAAATGAAATGCACCCCATGAGTAGGAATTGAGTATTCAATGCTTTAGAGTGAATAAAAAACTGTGTGTTTCACTCAAAGCTATTGTCATTTGAAGGCATTAATATTGGTTGTTTATAACACCGGTGGTTAATAAAACATACAGAATAAAATAAATATATATTTATTCATGGCCTGGCAATGAGATTCGAATTGATGCAGAAGTGGCTCCTCAGAACTAGTTTCCTCATTACAGGCATTGTAAGTTTTTGCAACAACAACAGTGAGAACAGCAATTTAGTAGTTCACATCCCCAGGGGTTAGTGTAATTGTAGATGATTAACACTGAATCCATTACGCTCGTGACTGACGCCCTTTGACAGCCTTTGTATGTAGTGACAATCAATCTAATTGGCTGCCAAATTCTGGGAAGCATTACACCCCTCTGGTGCCTTATGAGTATTGTCGAATCTAAGGAAGTCAATACTCATTATAACTTATCCCTGAGCAGCAGTATTGCTCAGACTGTACAGTAAGTGGGTGTGTGTCACATATGCAAATGCATTGGAATCATTGTCACGAATGACAAGAATGACGTGTACTTTAAGTATCATGAAGGAAAGTGTACAAAGTGAAACAGGGCCGACTGTGACATTTAGTGAAAATGTTATGAGTCTGTCAGAGGTTTTGTCACATCAACTCTACAAGATACAGATAAATGTTTCACGACAATACAATTCTCCTAATTCTTGTATGCTGACAGGAGCAGTCCTGTCCTGGAAGTTAATTTTCACTGTTTTCAGATTAATATTTGCGTTGCTAAAAGATTAAACAGAGATGAATGTAACATATGGGCAACTATTACACGAGGAAGTGGCAAATGGTTTTCAGTTTTAAACAGTCGTTTACACACAAACAAGTAGCAACCACCACACTGAATCCTGAATGCTGATTACAAAGTCAGTAATTTATACCCAAACTAAGGAAGGGCAATATCAGTTGTTCGTCCAACAATATGCTCCAGGACAACCTGTTGACTGTTTTGTAGCAGCACTGCGAGATCAAAATTATAACTTTATCAGACAACGTGAGCAGCAAGGAT
>NW_024040336.1:0-23057 GCF_014851395.1 Micropterus salmoides | reverse complement strand
AAGTTAATAAGGGATTGTCGTTTAATTAGAAAAGCATAGCTTAATCAAAGGTCCTGTGAGCAAAACAAATGCATTATGAGGTAAATCTCCAAGATTTTACTTTCCCATAAACATTTTAGCCATCAGAGAAATCTCCTGCTGTTGCCTTGCATCATACTTTTGTTAAATGAAAGGGTTTAGCAGAATCATAACAAGACTTTAATATTGTTAATATATAAAGCCTAAACATTAAGGAATACATCTAAAAAACAATGAAATATATTACAGCAGTTACCAGCACCACCAGAGCAAACCCGATAATACAAATTGTAATACACTCCGAGGAACACTCCAATGTGTAAACTGTCCTCACCTGAAAACACCAGATCAGAAAATGTTCATATGGGTCCTTTTAAGACAATGACCTATTTTGTCATTGAGGTATGAGGACTTGTCATCCCATATCCTCTACTTTGTGGAAAAGAAGTTACTCAGAGCTGCAGTTAGCCTTTTAGCAACATTTGTAATATTGTTTAAAGGAAACTATACTCAATAACAGAAATAACATGGTCTTGGTCATGGTCTTGTATCGGTTTACAGGGTTTGTTTAAAGGAAAAGGTTGGATTTATCTTTTTTTCTGTCAACAAATCCCATGAAAAGTCACTTCCCCACTCTGTCTGTGACACTCGGCTCCAAGCCTACTCTTTTCTATTTAAGATGCAAATCTTTAAAAATGGCTATATCAGCTTCTTTTAATAATAAAAGTTTAGTTTTTTTCCTAAACCGCTGGGAAACATAATTTTAAGCAAACCTTACTAGAGCAGGAGTAAACAGCACATTTGTTGGGGACTATTTTCAGGTGCTTGTTGAATGCATTTTACTCCTTTAAAACATTTACATTTTCTATAAACTCTATGTATACTTAAATTTGTCCATTTCTATGTTAAAGACCCCATGGTTAGAAAAGACAATAAAGACCCCACAAAATAGCATTTTAAGTTTTGTCTGTGACGTATCCCGCCTTCATTTAGAACAGTGGACAGCTATTCAAAGCTGTTTACTTGTATTGGCAGAGGTTCTTATGGTATAGTTGCGTATCAACCAACACAGTGGATGCTAGTGCGTCATGCCATATACTGCCACTCTCTGGTAAGCCATTGTAAGTGCAACTTAAATTTTAAAAAAAAATAAAAATTTGGTAACATCTAGTAACAACTAAGGAGTAATACAATTGTTAAACTTTCCAAGTATTGATTTTATGTTTGGAGGAAATTATCATTAATCATCTGTCCACTAAACTGGACATTATGCATCTCTGGCTATATTTCAACTACAATTAATTATTACTGAGACTTTATTTTTCTTAAAATACGTCATGTGCAATAACTTTTCTGGATGTAAATCAATGTAAAACTTGCAGTTTTTGTAACAAAAACAATATTTTGTGCAGATTAGTTCCATTATGTGAGTAACATTTAGTGTCTATATTTTTTGTAGTGAGTAATATAAAGGCATTCAGGATAGTGGAGCAAATTCGATCAGAATCAAGTAATGATGAATGGCTGCCAGAAATAGGAGAATCACCAAATGCTAGCAGCAGTGATAGTGGAGCTGAGGATGCTGAGGAAGAGAGAGTCTGAGAATTCCGAGGTGAGTTTAAATTTTTCTGCATTGCATTAAACAGTATTAGAATATGTTAAAATATGTGACCACATTAGTTTAACAGCATTAAAAATATAGTTTTCACATACTATATCATATAATTCATTGGTTTGTTAATTACATATTTCTTCAGTTGAAAACTTATGCGAATGTTGTCCATGTAAAAAAATTCCTTGAAAATGTTTATTTAGAAAAAAATAATCTAATTTTCTTGTTCCTGCCTAAAGAGCAATAAAAACACACAGGAAAAAAATCCTGACAGAGGCTGTCATAATTGATGCATGAAAGGGTTTACAGCTATGTTACTACAGTTAAAGGACAAGGTTTTAAGAACAAGCAACGTCTCACGTGAGTTGTGACTTTAATATCTGTGTCGAGCTCAGAGTTTAAAAAACTAAGTCCCCCGACTACTGTAAGCACTGAGAGACATATTGAATATCTGTTACCTTGAATTTGTCAACTTCAGTCTTGGAGCAAGTGGCATGGTAAGAAAGAACCTGCAAAATAATGACACAGTATCACTGTATTTTTCAAATCATTAAAATAACCAGTAGGGCTCTAGGAGATGCACAACTGTGGCTACGGCTTGAAAATACTGCACACTTCCAGATGAGGTTAACACTCGCCCCTAGAACAATCTACAAGAGCAGCAATGTCAGCCCTGATTCCATCGCCATGTTCCCTTCATTTCCTGAGAGAAATACCACGCACAAACCTGCAGTTGCTTATTTGATCATAAACGCTCATGTTTATTCAGTGCTGCCAGAAGCAATGCATCTACATATTAGTTCATTCTGTGCCTCTCCTTTAAATGCTCTATCTCTCAATTTTCTGCTTCTCCTATCTTGAAACCAAGTAGTGCTAACTACTATGCACCTGAAAGCTCCCTGTTGTAATCTAAGGACATACTGCAAAGGCTGACTAGTGCTGAATGGCTACATACTGCAAGGCAGATGAGGGATTGCTTTTCTCTGCCTCTCATTAATTTTCAATAAAACCTTTGTGAGAAGGTTATCTACAAAGAGAGATCAGCACTTTTCTTTCCATGTGTACATTCTTGTGGAAATATGAGACTAAAAAAGGAGCCAAGCACAAAGACCCCTGAGAGAATAAGTAAGAAGAGTTTTTATATAGCCATGCAACAGCCGTTGTTTACACTGACTTCTGGGTCAATGGTTCAGCACAGAGCATATGTTGACTGGAAAAAAATAAAGATACCATTATAGCTAATGGAATAGAAGAACAGACAGGACACACAAGGAAAAATCATCCGAGGGAGGGCACGAGGCTAACATAAACACAATGAGCATGCAGGCACGACAAAAGGAAACTAAAAAGTATAAAGCAGGAGCAGTGCAGAATCAACTTGAGTCAACACTCTGGAGCTGCACAGTTTGCATAGTAATGTTTTTGCAAATGTAAGCGGATAAAAAGATTTATTGTTCTAAACATGGAAGAAATTGCTTATTTTCATTCCCAAATTTGGATATGAGGCAGGGAATCAAATGGGATGTTGTTTTCTTACATCCAAAGCCACAGACTGCTTGGCCCAGGACTTCTTCACCTGGTCGTACATGATGGTGTTGTTGATGCCCAGTCCGCAAAAGATCACAAACGCCTAAGAAAAGAATAAAAAAGCAGACATACTCAAGGGCAGAACTTATAGGCTACTGTATGTTGAAAAGATATAGAAGCAAGTGTAATACCTCGAAGAGACGCTGGTCTGCGTCATCGAAGGGTTGCCCATCGAGCCTGTTCAGCACTTGGGCGACACCTGTTACACAGAGCCAGTTTAGCCATACAATAACAACTTAACAGCGATATTTGATATTAGCACAGCTCCAGTGCATATAACATGCCTCCAATTAAAAGAGGATCAAATCTACTCTCTCCATGTTATTGACTAACAGGCATTATTAATGGAAATTAAGTAGGGACACAACATCCTACGGCATTAATAGCAGTATATTCAGATATTCTACAACAGTAATATTTGTTGTGTCAAACTTTATTAAAAACGTGTAGACTTGATGAAAACAGTTTTGGTGAACCATAAAACACATTTATTATAATGACACATAGATGTACAAAAGCACTGGTGAAAGTGGCATTTAATTAATGTTATCTTTGATAGGACATCCAGTTTTTGTCTACAATGCAGCAGTGGGATTGAAGCCTTTTTTATTTGACAGCAGTACTCCTTGTTTAGATGGCTTCTCTCATCATCTAATTAAAAACAGAGACGCTTTGATGATAAAGAATAAACATTTAATTGATAAATACTGACTTATTGCCACTGAGAAATTATGCAAAAAAGTAATTACACACTACATTATCATTTTTAGTTCTCTCTACGAGGTCAAACAAACCTGCTAAAGTGACATTTTAATTTCAATGTATAGCTGGAGATCCACAGAGGTGAAACAGGATTAGTACTGTAGCTAAGAACACATTTCATTACGGTGTCATTAACTTTAAAATACAGGACTGATGTCTTCTCAGATCTAGTATTGCTCCCTCTGTAATGAGCATATCATTTGTGATGAGTTGCAGCATAGCTGGCCCCAAGCATAAGCCAGGGGCATGGTCAAATATTGCTTAGGGCCTCACATAGACCAACAATCTCAGCACTACGTTAACTCACTATATCAAACAACCAAGCTAAACTCAAAGTTAATCTTCATACAGTAGCTGTTAATCATAATGGGACATGTAGTTTGCACATAAAGTCATAGGAATGGCTTAAAAGCTAATTGATAAATACTGACTTATTGCCACTGAGAAATTATGCACGAGATAACCTATGAAGCAATTTAGTCTGTCTCTTGCCACTTCCCCACTCTGTCTGTGACATTTGGCTCCAAGCCTACTCTTTCCTACTTAAGACGC
Source organism: Micropterus salmoides (assembly GCF_014851395.1). Lineage (NCBI taxonomy): Eukaryota > Metazoa > Chordata > Actinopteri > Centrarchiformes > Centrarchidae > Micropterus > Micropterus salmoides. The sequence continues at coordinate 18,526 of NW_024040336.1, read as the reverse complement.
AAATCTTTAAATATGGCCATATCAGCTTTGTTTTAATAAAAAAGCGGCCTAGCAGCCTTCTTCCCTGTTTTTGTTGGGGCATTGCTTGTTAAAGACCCCATAGTTAGAAAAGACAATAAAGACCCCACAAAATAGCATTTTAAGTTTTGTCTGTGACGTATCCCGCCTTCATTTAGAACAGTGGACAGCTATTCAAAAGCTGTTTACTTGTATTGGCAGAGGTTCTTATGGTGTAGTTGCACATCAGCCAACACAGTGGACGCTAGTGCGTCATGCCATACACTGCCACCCTCTGGTAAGCCGTTGTAAGTGCAACTTAAATTCGTCAAAACCAAGATGGCCAATGGACGATCAGAAATGCTGAGCAGCTCAGGTAAATCTTGCCACTCCTTCAATTACAGGAGACCCCTGCAGGTAAATAAAATTTGGTATCATCTAGTAACAACTAAGGAGTAATTCAATTGTTAAACTTTCCAAGTCCAATGGTACCCTGCCCTATTTTGAGTGACCAGCACAGGCTGAACATTGGCTTGAAAATCAGCGGTCACAACCAAACTGTGGTATAATCGCGCTTTGGTAGTGTTCCCGGCCTGAGGCAGTTCAGTTAAATTATTAATGTATTTATTTGGAAGTTACCTAAGTTATGTAATGGACAAAGTGGCTATTCAGGCTAGCAAAATGCTTTTTATAATCTTGGGTAACTAAAACCTTGTATTAGCATCTACTGTTAATAAAGTAACTTTCATTGCATGTTGCTAACATCAGCATTAATGTAATTTACTGTTATTTGGTATTAAACATTAAAATTATTGTTATAGTCAGTAACAGAGCACAGAGACAGCACTGGTGAAAATTACTAATGACCTCCTTATTGCATCAGACAAAGGACTTGTCTCTGTACTGGTTTTATTAGATCTTAGTGCTGCATTTGATACCATTGACCATCAGATCCTATTGCAGAGACTGGAATATTTCATTGGCATTAAAGGAACTGCTCTGAGCTGGTTTAAGTCCTATTTATCAGATCGATTTTAGTTTGTACATGTTAACGAAGAGTCCTCCATGCATGCCAAAGTTAGTCATGGAGTTCCTCAAGGATCTGTCCTCGGACCAATCCTCTTCACTTTATATATGCTTCCTTTAGGCAATATTATCAGGAAACATTCCATAAGCTTTCATTGTTATGCAGATGATACTCAGTTATATCTATCGATCAAGCCAGATGAAACTCATCAGTTAGCTAAACTTCAAAAGTGCCTTCAGGATGATAAAACCTGGATGACCTGTAATTTTCTCATGTTAAACTCAGATAAAACTGAAGTTATTGCTCTGGGGCCTAAGCACCTCCGTGACGCATTATCTAAAGATATAGTTTCCCTGGATGGCATCGCCCTGGTCACCAGCACCACTGTGAGGAATCTTGGAGTTATCTTTGATCAGAACATGTCGTTTAAGTCTCACATAAGCAAATTTCAAGGACCGCCTTTTTTCACCTACGTAATATTGCGAAAATCAGGAACATCCTGTCTAAAAATGATGCAGAAAAACTAGTCCATGCATTTGTTACTTCTAGGCTGGATTACTGCAATTCCTTATTATCAGGCTGCTCGAAAAAGTCCATTAAGACTCTTCAGCTGATCCAGAATGCTGCAGCACATGTTCTGACAGGAACCAGGAAAAGAGATCACATTTCTCCTGTTTTAGCTTCTTTGCATTGGCTTCCAGTAAAATCCAGAATAGAATTTAAAATCATTCTTCTTACCTACAAAGCTCTTAATGGTCAGGCACCATCTTATCTTAAAGAGCTCATAGTACCTTACTACCCCACCAGAGCACTGCGCTCCCAGAATGCAGGGTTACTTGTGGTTCCTAGAGTCTCCAAAAGTAGACTAGGAGCCAGAGCGTTCAGCTATCAAGCTCCTCTCCTGTGGAACCAGGTTCCAGTTTGGGTTCAGGAGGCAGACACCATCTCCACATTTAAGAGTAGGCTTAAGACTTTCCTCTTTGATAAAGCTTATAGTTAGGACTGGCTCAGGTGAGTCCTGAACCATCCCTTAGTTATGCTGCTATAGGCCTAGACTGCTGGGGATTTCCCATGATGCACTGAGCTCCTCTCTCCTCTACTTTCTCTCCCTCTGTATGCAACCTCATCCCATTATTGCATGTTACTAACACAACTTCTCCCCTTTCTGGTAGTCTTGTGCTTTCTCGTCTCTCTCCTCTCTCCTCCTATCACTTCCTGCAGGTTTTCTGGCTCTGGAGCTGTGGAGTCTGGATCTGTGGTTGCGGGTCACCTGCTGCCCCCGTGTTCCTGCTCGACACCCTCTGTTGCAACGACTATTGTTGCTAGTTTTATTGTTATTATTGTTATTATAATCATTAAGATTACGATTGTTACCATTAACACTATTATAAATATCTGTACCATTTTTCATTTAGTCTATAGCAACATCACCTTCACTGTCTGTACCTCTGTGTGTATATTGTGTAGGCTGCCTCCCTCCCCTCTCTCTCTCCTTACATCCCTCTCTTTTTCTCTCTATTCCTCTCCTGCTCTCTCTCTCTCTCTCTCTCTCTCTCTCTCTCTCTCTCTCTCTCTCAGTCTCTCCCCCTCTCTCTCTCTCCTTCACCCCCAACCGGTCGAGGCAGATGGCCGCCCACCCTGAGCCATGGTTCTGCTCGAGGTTTCTGCCTCTTAAAAGGAAGTTTTTCCTTGCCTCTGTCGCCTAGTGCTTGCTCTTGGTGGGAACTGTTGGGCTTCTGTAAATATCATCACAGAGTACGGTCTAGACCTGCTCTTTTATGAAAAGCGCTGTGAGATAACTGATGTTGTGATTTGGCACTATATAAATAAAATTGAATTGAATTGAATTGAAGTAACAGTATTCTATCTACCTTGGCAGGTGATGCTGCAATGCTGATGAGGACATATCACTGTCAGGGAGATCTCTCTGTATTTACAGTATACCGTGTCTGTGGTGACATTCCCACACTGGCGACCCAGTAGTGATGTGTTAATGCCAACCAGCAATGATTGGTTTGCCGGAGCTGAAGGTGGGAGCAACGTGGCGACCGCAGCAACTCATTATGGCAGAGCTTATACGTCAAAACCATGTCAACAAAGCGTGTAATTACTCTCACTGTCAGAAGGGGGAGACAAAAGTTCTGCACTCCAGGTTTAATGTATCCTTTGCTTGAGAATTTCATCTCCTGCTGCGTTGTTTAGATAATGTTTTTTTCACTCTAGATCTTCAGGTGCCACCCACACACTGAATTTTTCTCTCTCCCCTCACTCTTTCTGTTTTTTTTCCTTTTCCCTCTCCCCTCACTTACAAATGCACTTACACCTACGCAAAAAAAACCCCAAAAAAACAAACATCACACACACACACAGTCTTAACCAACCATCTGCGGCGGATATGCTGATCACTTTGCACTCAAATAAAACTAATGACTTCCTGCGTCAGATCTCAATGGACCAAGTGGAGCTGGTATCATCGCTCCTCCTTGCCTGCAATATCCAGCTCCAAAACCAGATGAGAGATCAATGATTTATCAGAGTGTCAGTGTGGTGTTGGCCTGGGGGCTGATTCACAAACACAAAGCACACAGCTAGAAGAAGGGAACTCCACCTCCAAGTGTGGAGTGATGGCGCAGCATGGATTTAATCACCCACATGAAGCCTCAGCTGAACACATGCTCAAGCTCCCCTCATACCTATTGTCTACTATGCAGCAAAAATGGGGAGGGGGGGCTACATTATGACTGCATGCAAATGCCATATGATTTTATTGCTGAATATGTTCCTGCATCATAGTTACGCTATGTGGCCAAAGGTATGTGGACATCCTTTTCTTTTGGTTAGAGGCAGTTTTTTAAGCTAGTCCCATTAGTTCCAATGAAGGTGGCTCTTAATGCTACATCATACAATGATATATTAGGTCATCATGAGCTTCCAACTTAGTAGCAACAGTTAGGGGAAGGTACTGTTATTTCACTAAGAACAGTCCATAAAGAATGTGTTTCCTCAGTTTGGTGTGGAAGAACTTGACTGACCTGCACATAGACTGACCTCGACATCCAACACCTCTGGGAAGAACTGGGGTGCCAACTGCAAGCCAGGCCTTATCGCCCAACCACAGTGCCTGACCGCACTAATGCTCTTGTGGGTGAATGGGATCAAATCCCTGCAGCCAGGTTCCCAAATCTTGTGGAAGCCATCCCCGAAGGGCAGAGACTGATATATAGCATATTAATGTCCATGTTTTTTAAATTAGATAATGACATGGGTATAATGGTCAGGTATCCACATAGTTTTGGCCATATAGTGTATTACTCTGACTTTAACACCCTTGTATATGCAACATTAAAAAGTGACACATCAAATAAGTTAAAAGTGGTCATATTATGCTCATTTTGGGGGTTGTACCAGAATAGGTTTACATGGTTTGATTTTCAAAAACACATTTGCTGTCAGGCTGCACATTGCTGTGGCACCTCTTTTCACCCTGTGTGTTGAACGCTCCATTTTAGATACTGAGTGAGGCATCTCACTTCTATAAGATCTCTGTTGGGAGTTGCACATATGCAGTACCTAGGACTACTAGACAATCAGAAGCAGAGTTGGGCAGGTCCTGACAAGCAAGGTAGTGTGATCCAAAACAAATTCACTTGAGCTGTGTATGACACAACACGAACCAGCTTCGCAAAATAGACTGGAAGTGGTAAGTTTAAAAAAAAGATATATTACACATTAAAGAGAGGGAAAAGCCAAAAAGCATAATATGACCTCTTTAAGAGAAGAGGAAGCTCCATTTGGTAACTTACCTATGATTTGGTGGTTGCTGTTCCATATGGGAACACAAAGTACGGAGCGGATGTGGAAGTCTGAGAACTGGTCTGCCTGAAAAGAGTGGGAGTGTATAGTATAAAATGAGGACTACCATCCATCTGCATTAATTGGCAAATTAATCAGTTACAAAAATAATATTCAGTTGCAGCCCTCCTTGTTTACTTGTTCTTAAAGCTGCTATTTTAATATTTAAATCATAATTTTGGTCAGTTTAAACTGTATTTTATTTAGAAACTATCTGCTTTGTATTACCAAAGCATTAAGCTACAAAGATAGGAGCTGTGGGATGCAGTGTACAGTAAGAAATTTAAAGGCCCTTTAAAAGCTAGACGCAGCAAGTTGCAGCCTCTATTCGTTTATACGTTTATGTCACTGCTGTTTAAAGTTGACCATGTCAACTTTTGCTGCTTCCAGCCGGATGCAGAGTGGACTGCTGTGCTAGCCGCTGTGGGATTCTGTTTAGATCAATGCAGCATCAGCACACACCGCTGCGGTTTCCGCTTTCTGGTTTGAAAGGGTCTTTATCATACAGAGATCAATTAACAGCTGACAAAAAGGAAAATGTGTGTATGTAATTTCTCACCATGTGCAAATAAAACAAGATTTAATGCTCGTTATAATAAAAGTACAAAGTCAAAGGCAACTGGACTTTATGTTTGGTCTTGAAGAAATTTCCAAGAGGCTTTTTCGGTCCTACTGACTCTTAGCCATTTAAATCTGAGTGTATCTTCACACCTCGGCAGCAGATGCATATTCATGACTAAAATGCATGCGCACACACAGAAATATTCATATGCATTCTTTTCATCAAGATTTATAAAGCAGCTTGTTTTATACATCTCAGTCAAGGTGGAACTGAACGCACGTGCACAACAAGTAAGTTAAGTAGAAATGAATGTAGAAACAGCCTTAAACATCCGTTTGCATATCAGTATGTTCATATGATACATCCTGCCCCTGGATGAATCATGTGTGAGCATTAAGGTCACACGACAATCAAGTGAGAGATCAGAGTCCAGTTCATTAAGGTGTAAATGGTTTTGAAACCATGTTGGGAGAGCAACATAACTGATAAACAGCTCAAGGATGGATGTTACAGTTTGACATGGTCTCCTACATTTCTGTTTCAAACCATCTGTCTGTCTATGCATACTTGCCGCGTATGTTGCTGTGTGTTTACCTCAGCATCAAAGCGAGGATCCTGATAGGCATCACTAATGTTCACGGGTAGTCCTGTGGATGCTACTAGCTCTGCAATACTGTTGTTGATGAGCCAGTCGGAGTAAGACGATTTCTCCATACTGTCTTTGAAACTAGGGTCAGAAATAAAAGGGGGAGATGTGAAAAGGAACAGAGCGGAAGAAACACTACTGGAACTCACACACACTCCTTTAGCTGATAACTTTGTTATCATGAAAATATATATTTTTTAGACTTTTTTATTGTATTCAAGTAAAAACGGTTTTATTCTCTTCTCGCAAAAAGGCCATTTTATTTCTCCTTGTGGACGCTCTTTTAAGTTGACTTGCATTTAATAAACTTCTCATACAGTATATATTCTGCTGCAGCTTATGAAGTAATGAAAAGTTAATTGTGTGATTGTCTTCCTCATTGCCAAACGCCCCCACACTCTGCCATAGAAACACCTGCATCCCTGCACCCATTCACATTAATTGCAGTTGGCTCTCACTGACTTTTTACCTTCACACATAACAAGGTAAATGTTTAGTGTGGCTCATTTTGTCGAGACACTGATGTCAGATCTTTTAGATCCCTTTGATATAGTGATACAGCTGTGTGTGGATGTGAAACCCACAGTGCGGCAGGGAATAAACCTTATGGATGTGATGGCAAGATGCCGTACCTCCTTTATGTTTCTTGCTCTCTTTGTCTTTTCATTCTCTCTTTCCTGTCTCACGTCTGTCATTTAGCTGCCATGGACAAACTAGCAGCACTCGCTCAACATTATCCTCCCCGTGGGGGCGGCTGGGGATTGTAAGGCACATTAGAAATCCTACAGTACGCTCGCCTTTTGACACCAAATTTATTCACTTAATTACACACATAAATCTTGCACAGCAGCCCTTGTTATTCAGATGTAATCCTTTAGGAAAAATAGTGTCATCACAGAGATACTACTTTTGTCATTTCAACTTGCAGTTCAGTTACTTGAAACCACAAACTTTATTGTTTATGACACTGAAAGTACAGTTTTGTGCCTTTTCTCATAAAGAAATATTGAGACAGCTCAGTAGGGAGTGTGTTTAGTAAGAAAGACTAAATTGGCCAGTCAAACAGATTGACATTCCTTTCATTACTACTAATTTCTTATTATTGGTATTTTTTGTGTTTTTTTTACATTTCTGTTGCAGTTATCACTACTGCCTTGTAGTGACCATATCGGTTATGGCAAGTGCAGGACTTGGGGGACAATTTGTCTTCTTTTCAGCATTGATGTTCATCCATAAACATCCCACACAATATTAAGCCTCGCTTTCTCCAGTCAGCCATGGCTAGCAGTGGAGAGAAGCAGCAAAACCCAATTAAGTAGGGCTCCTACAGTATGCCTTCTATTCAGAATCAGCATATTACTCCCACAGCACTACAGAATATTCACTTTTTATACTTCCCTTATTTTTGTCCTTGATGGAAGCTTTACAGATTCAAATGACGCTCTGTGCAGAATTTACAGATGCCGTGGTGCCAAAGGCAAGCAAAGGTGGAGATACAACTGTTTAGTACGAAGCTTACTGGTGGGAAAACGGAAGGCAAAGCTTTGTTTTTCATCAGGCCAGATATTATTGAGGATCAGAGTAGATTTTAACACTGAACATACAAACCTGCTTTCAGTGTCTGCACTACACTTAGGGGACAATAGCTCAAATGACTTGGTAAACTTCACCACCTGAAAGATATGAAAGGGAAGAAATCTCTAAAGCTCTTGGAAAAATTGCACAGAGAGTACATAGTGTTCACTGATAAAAATTGAGGCAGAAAGGAAGAACAGACATGCATGTGCACAAATGTACAGACAGATAAACACATACACAGCAGGGGAAAAACACTATACCGGTGACTCAATGTCCTCCAGCAACTGAACAGAGCAGCGCTCGCACTTTAGCAATGTCTGGGCCCGGTGCATGATCTTCCTGACAATCTTCTCCAGGTCAGTCTGCTCTTCAAACAGGTCATTGACGACCTCCAAGAGTGCCTGAACACGAGCAACAGAAAAAGACACCACTGGCATTACTCCCCTATCTGAACTACACGCTGCTGTAAATTCACTAACTAAGAAATCTGTCAACAGGTAATAGTGAAGACCCATTAAATAAAGATGTTTTGCCTCCCTCAGCTATAAGAGCATGATTATTATTATTATCCTTAAACCATAAAGCAACAGGATGTTATAACATGATTTGTTTCCACAGTAAAAGTAAATTAGGCCCTTTATCTAGCAGTGCCAATCCAATTCAATCCACAAGCACATAAAAATCATATGGTGTAAAGGGAACTCTCCTCATTTCTCTCCTCTATTCACTGTGCTCTCATCATGTTCTCTTCCATAACATCTCTTCCCATTCCCTAGGAAATTTAGATCATGGACCTGTATGCTGCACCATCCCCCACTACAGATCCAGAGAAAATGTCCATGCAGGGCTGCATGCAGCGCTGTGATCCCCACTGCAGTGGCAGCAAGTGGGCTGCCGCTGATCAATACTCAGCTTTTATGTCAGAATCAGGGGGAGGAAGTAATGGTGATCCCAGTGATGGGGAGTTTATAATCATGGCTGGCCCTGTGGCCCTTACCCGGCTCCTGTCATACTCCTTCCTTGAGGCGCGAAGAGTTGAGCATTGGAGATGGCAATACCACAGAAGGGCAGGTACATCTGCAGCACCTGTGGACATATTGACTCACTTATTCATCAAAGACCAGTAGTGCTAGCAGAAGTGTTTTTATGAATGGGTGCCCAATTTGTCTGTATCTGTATGCACACAAGCAAAGCAATACCCAGTCCTGCGCAGCGGTTTCACGCTAGTCCACAACAGATAGCAGTAACGTGAGCCAACAAAGGCAAAACGCCGCAGGGCACCTTTTATTTTGTAGCCAGGGCCGGCCCGTGGCATAGGCGACATAGATGGTTGCCTAGGGTGCAAAATGTCAGGGTGTGCTGCAAGAGAAAGTTTGTTTGGGACTGTGACCTGGATTTTAGAGTTGCTGAAGTTAATATGTGTGTAGATTTGCGGAGAGATTTCTGCTTGATCACAAGTGTTTTCAGTTAGCTTCGATTTCCACCTGCTGATTCAGGTCTCAGGGAAGGTAGTAAATATTATGAATTCTAATTAAATTATGGCGTTATTCTCGTAATATTACAACATTACGTTCTTAACATATCTGAGAACACGAATATGTGGGATGGATTTTGAATCTTGCCTACACTGTCAGGCCCTGGTTGTAGCCAAAATTTTATAACTGGTTGTAAAATGAAAGCCATTTGAAAAATAAAGCAAACAAAAAAGTGAGTAATATTTTCATGCAAGAAAAACTTTTTGAATGGGAACAAATAAGAAATGGCCCTTCAATGGCATCATTATTTGCTAGGACAAATAAATCAATTCAACTGACATTTTACCATTGTACTGAACAGTTTGAGTTACTGTGCCTTGTGTTGATAACATAAACTCCTTATTCTACTCATATTTTTTGCACATAAATAATGTGATCACTTGACGTGGCCTAATGACTGTAGTAAATATGTTCCCTAAAATCGAATCAACGTCTTACTAGTTTAGAATCAAACTACATTTCTTTCTTCCTGACTGTTGTTGATTCATAATAAACATCAATATGCAAGCACACTCTACAACTGCAACTGCATGCTATTAATACAGCTGTGATATAAATACCGGGGTTGAATTCTATGCGACTACCATTACTACACAATGTAGCCTTATCTGAGAGACACTCAGCCCCTGTAACATGGAATCAATAGAATTTAGGTTGTGTGCTTCCTTACTCTGCCTCTTTGTTTAGTAATCTATCTTTAGCATCTGGCTGCTGTGTAACCAATACAATCAGTACAACAAACCTACTAATATTTACCAGCCTTCAGCGCGACCTGAGGGTAGGGACACTACAACAATACATGAATGGGAAGTTACTCAGCTGTGGCTGCTGATACAGGGATATCTCTTTCACCTTTCAGAAAAGATCATGTATCAGTTACTCATCAGCCACAAATGAACACGTAACGAACAGAATCCGATAGCACTGTGTTGATCACTGGAAAAGCTTATACCTATTCAAAAATATTTGATAGTTCACAACCTTGACATAGGGACTCATTTTGGAGAGAAATCGTGCAGTTGAACATGCAGGAAATTAATAAACTAATATTGGCTATTTGCTTGATATGCTTTAGTAGAATATATAACATAAGTATCTTTTGGGCTTCTACTGCTGCTCTTACGATTGATTCACGATTTCACATGACAACTTGACAACTCTAATTGCTGGGGTCGTGATAACTATAGAGCTAAAAACAGCTAAATATCATAATTTAATGGGCATGTTGACTATAGCAAGCATGAATTGTTTGTACTAAAGACGGACTCCAGTGACAAAGCAGCAAAAGAATGAGGGAACGCATACATACACTGCTGGCGTGTGAAAGCATGCATGTTCATATATATAAACCAGATCCTATGGTAAAAGTTTAAACACAAAAAGAGCTTTGTCGCTCTTCAGCTGAATGGATGTGTTTCACGTTTTTTTTTTTTTTTTTGGCGTATTTTGAAGGACCACAATAGAAAGCCGCCGTTTGGCTCAATCATTCCTCAATGACTGTAACAACTGATGTACTGAGTTATAGTATAATAGAAGTGTTTTTTTAATCTTCAATCAGTGAACACCATGAATAATAAGAATTATTCTGCCCTGGCATGTTGCATTGAAGCACATATTCTGAAATGAAATCACTAAATTAATAACATTCCTAATCATAATGTGATATGAAATATTACTCTGCCATGCTAATGAGTACATTCACTTTGTGCCCTTTTTGCAGTCATTATACATAATCAAGCGCCTTATGCAGTTGTTTTCAGACATGGAAAACAGATGATGCTGAGTAATAAGCCCATGTAATGCTATTTCAGCTGTCCTATGGAATTCTCTAATAATGATCTTCCTGAGAGGCAGTGGCCATCAATAGCCCCAGCAAGAGCAGATTCATTAGTGAGCAGGACTTTGAGAATCTGGCTATGGATCTGCCTATGGAACAGGCAAACCCAAGAAAAGCACTGCTCCCTCTAATTACATTCTGTCAGGCAGGCCATTATACAAGGTTGCAGTACAAACAAGACATTTTTGCCTAAAGACCTGTGGAGTGACCAGTAAAGAGTGCTTTAATAAAGAAACTAACTGGCCAAGGCCTGAGGGACCTTCAGTGCCTCTAACCTCAATGACTTCCTTTCCCACAACTGGAATTTCATATGAGGCAAGCCCAGGGAAATTAACATAGCCCACACCTTCTTTCTCCACTAACCACGTGAATAACAACTGCTAGTTGATTTAAACGGCTGTGCTCACTTTGCATGTGTGGTAAGGTGAAGCCAGTGTTGTTTTGCCAAGAAAGGAATAAAAATTAAGCTCTCCATGTCCTCTGATCTCATATGGGACTCCTAGCTTGTGTCAGCAAAGCACATAGCAGTTTTGCAAATACACTTAGCAATGATATCTTCTTTTGAAGGTGACATCAAATATTTATGCAACAGGAATCTACTGTACACCTCAACAAATTTTACAGTAAAGCAAGTCACTGTTTTATATCATTTTTATCTGTATAAATAGTCAAATGAATGCCATACAATAAAAGACACTTCACAGATAAGGTGAAAATGAAGGATTGTGTTTCATCCCTTTAGATTTACAAATCAAAATTTCATACAACTAAATGTAGCATTTAATATATACTACATAGGATAAGAAAGGTACCAAGAAAAGTCACAACGACTAAGTAACGATGTTTATTATTGTTTATTATTTATTGATAGATATATTCTTGTGGCCAATATAAATGCTTGAAACTTAATTACACCGGATTTATGAAACTACAGACCCTTTTGAGGTTTTCTTGTACTTTGTAAACAAATTCTGACAAAACCTAAAATATATAAATAATAAATAAATATATCCTGTCTTTCAAAAGATGAACAGGAGAGAGCATAAAAATAAAGACTGACGTTTTGTATTTCATGTCAATAATTTACAACAAAGTCTTCCAATTCAGGACAATCTAAGTAGATATAGCTGTGACAACTGCAGTTTTTGAATATGAAGAGCATAATGTCACAAAGCAGCTTTGTAATCAATGAGGGTAACTTTGTAGCTCAGTCATAAATTTGAGACGCTAAATCTGTTGTGTCATCTATGACCAAAACAGAACAGTTTTCTGAAGGGCGGCACTTGTTAAAAGCAATGTCTCCATTAAACAGCGACAATGGGCTCTGCATAGTTCCTAATAGCATATACAATGTCAAATAATCCTTTCACTTTAAAAGCACACAGATTAAGCATTTGACTTGGAAGAACTACAACTGAACAACTGAAAGTGCATAGTTAGTAATGCTTAGACAGGTCAGGCTGAGACAAAGGCAAGGACTAAACTCAGTTCTTCCTCCAAGAACAATGCCACCATCAAACCCGCTTTTGATTGAATTGAAAGTTGAACCAGGGTGTTAACTTAGTTTTGTACACTACACAGCTGGTATCAGAGTGTTTAAGTGTAGTGTTTTTAATTACTTAGTAGTAGTCTTTAATAGTTTGTTCCTTTGTGTAACAAAATCAGTGAAGGTCAGTGGTGGTGAGCTACATAGGTATAAATTACTGTGATTTTAGTCTTCACTTAAAACTAGAAGTTCTGTGCTTCATGAAAACACCCTGATTACACCCTGGTACACATTTTATCTGTTGAACACACACATGTCCTTAATTATCCATGCTATCCTATAGGCAATAAAGCCAACCCATAATCATTATCAGTATGTGTTCTTGTTTTGAGTTGTCTCAGATATTGGTTTGTTGCAGTAGGAGTGAATCTCCTACTTTGGCATCACCCACGGGACAGTTTTTGGACCTTTTCTTTTTTCAATTTGAAGCTAAATGTTCTCTCTCTCTCTCTCTTGTAAATACAAAATGGTGTGAGCATTATGCCCAGTTGGAAAAAACTACAGTTACAATGCTTACAGGATAACAAGCAACAAATCAGTGTTGAAGTTGAAGACTCAATACCCAGCCCTTAATCACTCCATCATCCCCTCTATCTTTTCCATTTTATTTTTACTCACATATTAAAAAATACCTAATATTACAAATGCCGTTGTCATTACTTTTTCATTTTCTCTTGATTTCAGTGGAGTTGGGTGACAATTTGCTGTTACGGAAAGAACTTTGTAAAGAATCAGTTTGGTATAATACACTGCATAAATTAAATGAAACCTTCTTCTCTCTTCTTTAGCTGTAGATTTAGATTGGGTAATTGTGTGAAAGTAGTTATTATAATATTGCGTCAAGCCAATTTGACAGGGAGTTTGGCAGCCAGAGGGAAGCACAGCGGTGAGGGGAGAATGCTATTTGACAATCCACTCACACAGATGTTAAACTGTATTGGCAAATGAAACCTACATGGGGGAACTTGCATCTTATTAACAGAAAGTTCATGAAAATCTCTACCTGAATACATTTTATGTTAAATGTATTAAATATATTAAAAGATTCGCAAAGTGAATGAAAAGCTAAATCAAGATAATAACGCAAGATACAAAGACAGCAGGAAGAGGTCAGCTTATACACTTAAATTAAGTCAATAGCTATATTCCTCTACAGAAGATAATGAGACAATGCAATTATTTGTGGGTTGAACCATTATCCAAACTCCCCAAAGGACTCCAATCCTGCAGGGTAGCAACATAACAATTAAAGCATGTGGAATTTAAAACCAGCCATTTAGTGGGTTAAAATCCCGTAAGTTTCAGTATATAGAGAACGACATTTGTTTTAATAAAGGTACACAAAAGTCTCTAATGACATCTGCTATTGCAGTATCATTTAATTCTTTGAAAAGTGTGATAGGTTTTCTTATTACACTGTGTTCCATAAAACCAGAGCTGCAGCTGTGCTGTGCAGGGAGCTTACTGTGTTTTCTGCTGCTAGCATTGCATTTCATTACTAATTCAGCTGTAGCCATCCCAAGCATTAGTGTGATGTTAATTCAATGTGAAACGTACTAAAAACATGGGAAAGAAAAATGAGTCCTAATCTGCATCTGTTGAACAATGGATAGAGTCTAGCTTCACATACAACATAAATAACAAAAACTAGCATCATTTGCTGCAGTGAAATCTAAGTCAAAAACAAAACACAAGCTTGTTGAAAACAAGTTAGCGTTATCGGCTTGTCACCGCCTTCTGAGACATCTATTCAAGTGAGCCGATGATCTAAACACGTGCTCCTCATGCCTCTCTGATGGTAAGTCAAATAAACAATCATTCAGAAACAGAAGACTGACTGGATCAGTGCGAGATGTAACACCCCCACCTGCTGCTTTGTCATATTATAGTTGTATTATATTAGTTCACTAACATCTGTGTCTTTGTGTTTGAACTGCCAACTTGACTGATTTGTTTACAGACTGAGTTGATTCACAAAGGGGTAAAATAATAAATATTAGTTATCCATCAGCATGCATCAGTCCCTGTGGACAAATCAAAGCAACTTCTTTCCATCCATTTTTGTCCTGCACATACATTCACACCTAGAAGCCAGCTGGGGTCCCTCAAACTCTGCCAAAAGTCCTAGTTTGACAATGTTATCACTTTAGCAACCATTCAAAAATCACACAAATGGTGACACTAAATTAAAGACTGACACTGTCCCACTAAGCACACAAGTAAAGCACTAACCAGTTAAGAGATTCTGGTGGCATTACAACAGGGTCCTGGCCTTTGGAAGATATACTGCCTTAGAGAAGTTTGATGATGCTGAGCAACAAGCTATGACCTGGCTATACAACAAGTCAGACTGAGCTGGGCTGATTCAAAAATTAAAATTAAAATTAAAAACAACCAAAGGACAATGCACCTGACAAAGCTCAGATTCCACATCTCAAATATGTTATAGTAATTCAAATAATGAAGTAAAAACAAAATGGCTACAGAGTCTGAATATCAGGCCAAAAAAAGGTTCCTCTAACTGACCAATCAGTGAATGGAATATTTCATAGCATGTTCGATGCTTGCAGATGACAATAAGACAAACAAAATCCAAAATGTGAGAAAATAAACTTTTTTACATCAGAGAAATCCATCCTGTTTTTAATATATCTGCTTTTGCAAACGTGAGTATGACAGCATTGACAGCAATGAAAAATGACATCACTACAGCCCTTCTATGCTTGTGTACCACTAACACCACATAACAGTATTTGCCTACAGAAACACAGAGTAACATCCTTGAAATGAATCACAAATCCACACATGAATCATGACGTCTTTTTACTTCAGGCCTATTCTTTCCTCTACACTATACTTTATTGTGCTGCAATAATAACTAGACTAAGAGTCTAAAGCCATACTAGCATCACTGTAAAGCTTTACATGCTAAGGTCTGCATGACAACATGCTCACAATGACAATGTTGACATGCTGCGAGTTAGCAACTAATGTTCACCATGTTCACAATCTTAGTTTAGTGTATTAGTATGCTAACATCTGCAAATTAGATTGACAGGAATTTGCAGGTTCATTAAACAAAATATTGAACAACTTGAAATTTTGACCTGATGATGGCGCAAAAGGTCAGTGTATAACCAAATGTATTACAGTATTTTTAAACCAGTTGTGAAAACTAATGTTCAAATTTCAGCTGTCTGACATTTTTCCTTGTCAAGCCAGTCAGAGGACCACTAATGTGACCATGACCACCTGCCCCAAAAAGTATTTTCCTCTGTTTTGTGCTTGGAAAAGTTGTTTGATTCAGACACCCCAATGAAACAAACAAACAAAAACACCCAGTTTTTATACTCACAACTATAATAATGAAATTACCTTTTCATCATCTTCAGTGAAGAGATCGCCACTTGAGGACTTGTTGATGGCCTGAGCAACTCCAATGATCTCTCCGTCACTGTTGCGAATGGGCATGCACAAGAGTGACTTGGTTTTGTACCCTGTCAGTTTGTCAATTTCATCACTGAACCGACGATCCTGCAACCCGGGGGATAGTACAAAATAAAGACACAATGTAAGCACTTCTTTCCCTTTTTACTTTCAGGTGACAGGTGCAGTAAAATGTACAACTCAGCAGGACTCCATGTCTTACAAGCACAAAAGGTCTACAATGACGGCAATGTTATAGACAACTGCTTAATTTCCGAATTGCTCAGTAAAATTAAAACTGGACTTTTGTATGACTTGAAGAAGTGGTGCTCAGATCAGATGGCCACTGTATTTGTACATTAAAGCAATGTAACTGTTATTTCTATTACTCATTTCTAATGTAAATGTTTGGACAACCAAGAAGAAACCTGCTCAAACTTTTGAATTGGGGCTACTGGCATCATTAAGCAATTTGCTGTTCTTGCTGCTTTAATACGTCTAATATCATCTTATTTTCTTACTTAAATCAAGGTAAACACAGTGGGACTGCAAAAACATATTGCCTTATTTTTATTACTCAGTGATGTTTGGTGTGAATCTGTGGTTTGACACATGCTTTGGTTCAGCTGACTGTAGGTGTTGGTTCCCTGCTCTCAGCTCTGTTACACAGTTTGATTAATGATCAATTAATTGTGTCAGATAAAATGACAGGCTAAAAGAAAACGACACCCCGACACACACACACACACACACTTTTCTGTGACGCATGCAAACGCACACGCGCACGCATGCACAAAGAGGAGCGGGCACCTGATAAGCGTCAGGAATGTCACTGTCTCTCCGTGTTCAGCCACATATCCAATGATTCCTTTCCCCCACGGCACTTGAACTTCATCTGAATTCTTTGAGGGTAAAACTGTGGTACCCGCGTGCACGTCAAAGAATTTGGACACTAGTGTCTTCTTATTGCCCGTTCCCTCCACTAAAAACAAGGAGCACCGGTCTGCATCGACCATAATACAAACAAACACAAGGATTTTGTAGCTCAGACTCGTTAGATCCAGGTCGTTAGATATGTCTTTGACAAGCTCCAGGAAGAACTCTCTTTCATTGTGTTGTTTGAGGTAATATTTAAAATCCACTGCTGTGGACGGGTACTGGGGGATGTTGACTCTGGACTCCAGCAGTGCGCTCAGTATGTGCGCAGTGGTCGGGGGCAGAGAGCTCGCTTTCCTCAGCAGAGCTCTCCTCCTCATGCTCGTCAGGGGCTCCTGGGCCCTGGAATTAACATGTTCGTCGTATGTCCTGTTGACATTAATGGCCTTTGATCTGGCGAAAGTTTTGCGCAGCTCCTTCTGCGAGGCTCTCCTTTGCAGACCATCGCATTTGCTTGCCCAGCTGTCCTTGCACGCGTTGCTCTTCTCCTCTCTCGGCTCGGCGCGAGCTGCAGCCGCCGGACTTTTGCTCGCCTGATGATTCTTGAGCCATTTCTCCACCATGCTATAATTCCCCTTTCTGTTCAGGTAGTCCTCAAATAACTCAGGATGCGAGTCCAGAAAACTTTCCACGTCAGAGAACACCATATTTGGCACTGCCATGTCAGTTCTTCAGATGGCCCTCAGTGAACCAAATCCATGAAGTCCCGCAGAGAAATACCATCTATGATGTTTTTACTGAGAATTAAAGTAGAGAATCATGTGCATACCATAACTTCCTCGATGCATTATGCAGGAAACACCTCTGGGGTTCTGGCTACATACCCTTCCACTCTGTGAAGGATGGACTCCCTTTGCGCACCAGCATATTCATTTAAGAACATTAAAGCAAATCTAAGAAAAGCAGCGTGGAAGCAAATTGAGGCTCGCGCAGAGTATCACAGGGATTGGAAATCTCACAGAGAGCCACTACCGAGCATCGCCGTCGTATGGGTCTTCTTGTGTGCAAATGACGCTGGCTGTGGTTGGCTCGGTCCGCTGACGCTCGCTTCGTCACATAGACGGGAGCTCAGGGTTGCTTCAGCAGTCAGCCCTCTGGCCATTTGAACCGGTTGCCCTCCTTAGAGCGACTGATGATGCTGAGGATGATGATAATTAAGGAGAATTCAGCTGTCATCTTCACGCAGAATATATGATGCATAGCCTATTGCAAGCTAGCCTATATTAAGATGTAAAAACGGTGGACTGTCGTGGTGGATGTTTGCCCATTGATGGACATTATTTTCAGCAATGATTCAGCTATACTCCAGATTTAACAGGCGCAAAAGCAACGGCCCATGTGGGCGATAGATTTAATTTAATGAAATTATGCTTCAGAAGCGTCAAAAATACCAAATTCCTATGCATTCCCTGACAGGGCTTTGGCGATGGTAGGTTACTGCTGGCTGACAAGAGTTTTCAGTGAATGAAAATGTGTTTCATAGCATATAGATAGGCCCACTTTGACAATACATCTATTTCACAACCCCGCTAAACGTTGGCAAATGTGGAATCTGCAGTGGTAGGTCTAAACCTTGTTATCATG
>NW_024040335.1:0-38140 GCF_014851395.1 Micropterus salmoides | reverse complement strand
TACATGGCAAAGATTACAATGTGACTTCTGCAGTTGCACACTATAAACACCCGATGACTGCTGAAGGGTGGATGGTTGATTGTTTTTACACTGATCTGAGGATTTCAGGGCAGCCGGCAATGGGATAAATTAGGGCAGTGCAAAGAGTCTCCTGTCAGGTTCAGGCACAGCTATTGTGAATCTGTGATGGTGTCAAAGTGTCGGAAAGGGTTCAAATTGAGAGAAAGTGTCTGAGGTACATTGGTGGTGAAAATGTCAATGACACTTCTCAAAGTGAAAAGAAAATCGCGCACATTTGAGTGGAGCTGCTGCCATGTGCTGTATTACCAATATAGTCTATTCAACAGTCAGTATAAATTATACTTATATTCATTATATTGTGGTAATACAATTTAGTTCAATTAATATTATCAAACATTTGGCCTGTAACTGAAGAATAGCAGCTGCTGAACTTCACTGACTGCTTGACTTTCCCTGAACATGTGAAGATTTTGTGGCCCAAAGGTCTGACTTTAAAGGATAATGATAGTGATATTCTAAATTTTCTTACTGTTAACATGAAAGACATGAAACAACAGTATGTTAGTTAATCTCAGTACTTTCAGACACTACTGTCTGTAGCCCATCTTTATATTTGGGTCAAAAATACGTAGTTAGTAAGGCTAAATTATTCCTAAAACAGATGGGCACTGTAGTTTTTATCAAACATTACTCAACCAGGAATAAATAGTGCATGTCTTGGGGACTATTTTCAGCTGTGGGTTAATACACATTGGTGGACTAGAGAGTATCTACTACACTTATATTGTGTGGATGAGTGACCTAAAATAAACTACAGTGCCCATGTTTATCATGATGAAGAAATAATGTGTTTAAAACGGTCTTTGACACAGAGGAACAAGCTATATCAGGCTTTGAATACACAGGCAACACTTCACACAAGCAACCAATTCATTGTTGGTTTTGGTCTTTCCATGCTGTGAACAGTTGTTGTTGACAGTAAGGAAAATATAGAATATCACAAGATGTTTCCTTTAAAGAAGAAATGAAAGTGATGACTCAAGCGAGTGACGTAACTAAGCATTTTCCAACGCATCTCCAAAAACAGAAAAGGAAGGTTAATGGGTGATCAAATGCATTTCTGCATTCATGCATTTTTTACATTTCTTTAGGTGCATTTCTTCATAGGCTATATAGGCATATTTAGGATGGAGCCAATGTGTGAAGGACACATTCTTGATATAACACAGACAGATGTGTTCATAACCATAACCTAGGCCAAGGCCTACTTGAAGTTCAGTACAAAGTGAATTGGAAGACACAGCAATATCAAAATGTACAATTATTTTTGTTATTTTAGTGTTTTCACTCCTTAAGGCCTTTAAACTTGAATTAGTTGTCTTTTAGATGCATGCAATTACTGAGAAAGAATTCAACATCATTAGAATTATAATAATCTGTGCACTGCAACAAAAAATTAAGAGTGTTCAAACAATAGGGACACTCAAGGACTGTATTGATACAATCAGTTTTAGTCACTAAATGTTCATGGCATGTACTGAATTAGTATACTTACAGTATGGGCTGGATAAAAAAAACTGTCCACACAAAAACAAACAAAACCAGAAGATGAGCAGCAAACACTGAAACCATGACCCTGAAGCATGAAATTCCCTTCCTTCTGAATATCGCAGCCTCCATTGTTTAGACTACATTAAATTCATAAAAGGGCGTCTAAATGAAGGTTTGACTCTGATCAAGGATAAATGTGACTCTAGGTTTGACCTCAATATTGTTGCAATGAACAGGACTTAAATCGATTTGGAAGTTTGATCTAAAATGAAAAAATCCAATAGGGCAGCAAATATTTCCCTCTGAGCAAGTCTGAAAAATCAGTTTGATATCCAACCTTTACATAACCTCTCACAATGTGTCACATTTGTTATAGCGTATCAAAATCCAGTTAATGTAAAGCTACATTTTGTCATTTTTAATTGATACACAGAATGAATAGTCTAAGTGAGCCGATGCTTCTGCATTCACTACATGGCCATGACTATCAGTATATTTAGCCATCAGTGACAGTGAGATAGATTTCTGGTAATACAGAAAGCTATTAAACCATGTAAAACATACTTACAGTGACACCAGCCCAAGTGGCAGCACCAGTGCAGCTTGAAGCACTTCCCGTGGCTGTGAGTAGCGCAGATGGAGAGTCCATCACAAGGCAGGAAGTCTGGTCTCCCCGCGCAGCTCTTGGCCAAAGCCTGCGCCTCGTCCAACTTCTCACTCTTCGGACACTTCTGTGTCCCGAGGCGGCCATGCCAACATTTCTTGGATCCAAACAAAAACAATAAACAAGAACGCACACCGCTTCTTCCTAGTGAACTACAACATAACCGAAAGGACCGAGCCGAGGTTTTACGGTCCACGTAGCTCAGGAAGCTTTTCAAGTGGGAGGCAGACGCGAAAGACGGTGCAGGATCTCCGTGTCCAGCTCATCTGGGTATACCACTCACTCACACAAAGGGTGGAAACATATACCGTAAAAGCAGAACATCGTCAGTTAGCTAGGATATGTGTAATGTCATATTCAACGCCTCCCATGGTCGTGATCCACACATCTCTCCTTGCCCCTCGCGTCGGGAAGCTCCTCTGTGCGCTGGTGACGCGCGTACGGAACAACGGCGCGCATCTGAACTTCATCACACAACGGGAGGAGTCCACAAACACAAAGCCAGCTGCTCTGCGCACTTCAAACACATCCAGGCTTTCATCGGCCCCTCTAAAAACTTCAAAACGCCAGGGTCTTGATCTGAAATAAATAAGTGAATCCACCGAAAGATATTCGCAAATAGGCTAAATATTCGTTCGGAATATCTGATAATTATATAACCTTGGTAATAACTCAGAGAAATATAGATTATTTAAAAAAAATTGGGGGGCGGGGGGGTCATGCATAAATCTTCCATTAAACAATGAAAGGTACAGAACTAGTGTAGTTGCAGACAAAATGGAGCATCGCAAGCTGCTCAGTCTAGAGCCTTCAGCCGCTAGATGGCAACCCCAACATCTGCTCGTTTGGGTGTGAGATTTATTTAGGAATGAGCATTGATTTATATAAAAGCAGTTAGTGCTTTGCGTCTCCCTCAGCTCTCCCCCGTCACCGCTGCAGCTGGGTCAGCAGAAAAGAGACACACACCACGCGGAGAGCAGATTTCATTTATTCCTCCAAGGAAGATCTTTGAGGAAACGAATCAAATGAGATGTCGCAGTTACCTGAATATAGCCTACTGATGGTTAGAACAAACCAAACAATAGCTAAAGTTAATACTGTGTAAGAACTCCACACAAATCACAACAACAAACATTAAGTATAACATGTCATGTTGAGGCATCAGATGATGATGTAGATGAGATTTGTTACATATTGTACATACAGTAAAAAGTGTACCACTAGATTACCATGATTCACAACCAAATAAGCCTAATATAGGAAAATCTTTTATGCAAATGTTGCAACTGGTGAAGCATGATTTATTACATTTTAAAACCCCTTGGTCTAACTGTAAATTGTGTTCTGGAGTGAAATATTTTATTACAGAATTAAACAATATATTCACTGACTTACCAGTTTCTTAGACACATTTGTCCAATTCCAATACAACAGCCCTGCAACACATCGAAAGCTTGTCATGTCAAGCAGACTCTTTGTTAAAGAGGGGGTTCATGCAGCTTGGTTATGGCAGAGTGGTTGCAGTACACAGAAAGTTGTTTCTAGTATTATGACAACAAATGATACAATCAATGTATTGCAAGTTGAATCAACATCTCCATGCAATGTCAACACAAACTCTTTAAGCTTCATAAAAGGTAGGATTTATTCCAGGGCTGTTGAATTCCATTATATTGTTGAGGTGTACCTAATAAACTGGTTACTCAGTGTAGGCTCACAGTCAGAGATGATTATTAATCACAGAAAGCCCAGCAGCCTTTCATAATAATCCATAATCACACATACATACGTGTGTGTGTGTGTGTGTGTGTGTAAAAGATCAGTATAATCATTAACATTACAAGATCCTCATTATTCAAGTGAGTAAAGACATTAAAGCTGAAACATGTGAGATTTAAAGCTGGCTGTGGAGTTTCTTGATGACTTCCCTCCAGCTGTGGACAGGGGGGCTGCCACTGGCCACCAGCCTCCTGAGAAGGCTGCAGGGTTGCAGATATGGTACATCAGGGTGAGCATGGTGGTAGTGCTCCAGCCTCTCCAAGACCTTTGCCAGCCCTACCATGCCGGCGTAGAACATGGGACCTCCACGGTGGCTGGGCCATCCGTAGCCAAACACATAGATGACATCAATGTCTTCGGGTCCTGCAGCTATTCCATCCTCCAGGATGCGGAAGCCCTCGTTGATTAGGGCATAGAGGCAGCGCTCCAGCACCTCCTGGTGGTCAATGCGGCGTGCCACCAGGCCGTTCCGGGCCCGGTACTCCTTAGGAAGGTGTGCAGCCAAGGGTCAGACATGGCAACCCGACTTCCAGGTTTGTCATACTGGTACCATCCCTGGCCAGTTTTTTGGCCAAACCGTCCCTGCTCACAGAGCAGATCCCCCAGGGGGCTGTACCTGCGGCCCTGCCGGATTCTAGCTGATTGACCGCTAGGCTCCGCCAGCCCGTCTCCCTTTCTGACTCGCCAGCCCACGTCGAGCCCAGAAAGGTCAGACATTCTGAACACGCCCATGGCAAAACCAAACTCCTCCAGCACTCCATCTACCAACTCAGGTGTAGCGCCCTCCTCCAGCAGAAAGAAAGCTTGTTCGATGTATGGCTTCAGCATGCGGTTCCCCACAAACCCCGGCAGTTACCAACAGCCACACTGACTTTGCCCATTTTCTTTCCCAGTTGCATGGCAGTGGCAACAGCTTGAGGAGAAGACCGTGGCCCGTAGACCACCTCCAGCAGCTTCATGACATGGGCCGGGGCAAAGAAGTGCATACCGACCATCAGCTCGGGGTTGCGGGTTTGTGAGGCCAGGTGGTCCACGTCTAGTGCAGAAGTGTTTGTGCACAGGAAGGTGCCTGGTTTACAAACGGCAGACAGCTGTTGGAAGACTTTTGTCTTCAGGGCCATGTCCTCAAACACAGCCTCGATGACCAGATCGACGTCTGCTACAGCCTGGATTTTCCGGCTGTAACTGATCCCATCTAACGCAGGAGCCACCCCATGTCTCTTAGCTCCTCGCTCCAACATTCCGGATATTGCCTGCTTTGCCTCCATCAACTGCTGCTCTTGGGTCTCCACGGCAACCACAGACAACCCTGTCTTAGCCAGTGCCACTGTTATGCCTCTCCCCATGGTGCCAAGACCTTAGAGGACACAATGACATGGTGAAATGCCTCAGTATCACAAGTCACGCTAAAATATCACAGATATTCTGACCAAAAAAAATGACAGTATATAAACAAGTATAAGTCACAGAAACTTTTGTGCACTATACACAAGGCTACACTGTCCATAGTTTTAGACTGGCAGCATAAAGTTTTTCCAAAGCTTGCAATTTTAATGCGCAAGCTGCTGAGCTTCACATATCCAGATTGTCATACATCCAACCTTCCTGCAGGGAAGAGACAGTTCATGCATTTACACTGAGCTGAACTGTAAATGGGGGCTTAGCTTCCACAGGCAACATGAATTTGGAGATGCCACACAGATAGCTTGATGAGTCAACGTGCTTGTGCTTATTGAAAGCTCAAACAAATAGAAATTAAAAGCCCAAAGCTCTTACCAATGACAGCGGCTTTATGTATAGGTCTGGGCTTGCTTGTATCCCACTGAGCTCCACTGGGCATGCTCCACCTGCCAACGGCTCTCTGAGCAAAGAAACAGTATTGCAGGGCATGGGCCTGGCCTGAGGTGAAGAGAGTGGCCATCAGTGCTTTCTCCCGCTCCATGCCCAGCGTGTAAGGCAGGGTGGCGGCTGCCCGCACCGCTTGGACACACGCAACTGGTGCTATAGCTCCGCGGGAACTCTGACGCACCTTCTGCATCACCCCCTCAAACAGAGCATCCAGATCAGACAAGCGTGGACACGGATAAGTGCTTATACGGCGGGCATCCAGGGACCGACCTGAAATAGAAACATGGAAGAAAAGTGACTCCAGAGAAATGACTTTTTACTTGCAGTTCTTTCACTGTTGCTGTTAGTTAAAAGTTTCGAGTAAATCAATGATTTATTCTGGAATGGCATTACTGTACGGCAGCATAATTTTATTTTGTAAACTGAGCAGTGCTTCCTAGTTTCCATTAATGCTTTTTTCCTACTTTGTCAGCCAGCACTCTAGTCTGGGTATAATTGGCCACTCAATCACTAGATACCCCAGTAGCTTCTAAGAGTAGAGTGATTTGACAGACCATTTCCAAGATAATTGGAGGGACTCTGCCAGTGCACTATTACAGTTCACCTTGAAAAACACAGATCTGAAACGAAATGAAAATCAACTATTTGTTGGGGGGGGGGGGGGGGTTGGTGATTCCCAGGCTTGTTAAACTACATCAGAAGATTTAATATTAGAACCTCAGCAGTTTACAACACAACTGTTTGCAGTGAAATAATCCTGGGAACAATGAGAGTGAAGAAAGAGGCCACTCTGCTACAACCTTATTAGAAGCATCTTAATTCCCATTCCTGTCTCCTCTGACATGATTACATGAGACAGTAGTCAGAATCCTTTACAGCTCCACTGAATTACACTCAGCCGTGGGTCTGGGCCAGAAACTGGGTCACCATGGCAAAGCTTAAAGGGACAGCAACCAAATCTGATCGGTTATCTTTACTTAGTCCAACAACTAACAATTTTATTGAATACATTTGAGTCAGTATCAATACATGACGGAAAAGAACGAATGGTGATGGTCATTTCAGGTTATATAAATGTACATGTTCACACCGAAATGCCAAGGAGATTCTGTGTGGCAGTGCAATGTCATTCCAATGTACTTTAGGAGGGCATTATTATAGCAGTTAATCTGTAAAATGGTTGAGCTGTGTCAATGGATTTGTTGTGCAGTGAGTGGAAAGCCTGGTCGTCCTGACAGATGTAGCGGGCAGATGTTGAAACTACTGGGGTAAAAAAAGTTAATCTCGTCACCAGCAGAGACTTGACTCGTGATCGTGACATGTGTGGAGAGTGTGTGTGTGTGTGCCCACACATGCATCAGTGCACAAGTGCACAAACTGCTTTTTGCTTAAATATGTGACCCATGTGCCAGCTTTACTGCTGTGTAGTGTTTTATGGTCGCATCTATGGATGTGTCAGACTAAATCTATCCTGTGCTGGTACCATCTCAGTGTCAAATAAATTCACACTTGGTTTGTAAATTTAGACACATTTCCTGTCCCCATTTAACACCCCTGCTAATCAACTCAAGACTGGAGTATCCGTCAGAATCGCCACAGATTTCAGTCCCATTTCCTCAAATCTCCCATCTTGTATGCTGTTGGCTTCTCTGTCTGACTCGCTCTAAGCCTCAGCTTTACTAACAACACTCACTTTCTCACCCACTCAAAGTCATCTTGGCAGTGTTGTGTGGGAAAAAGGCATTTGTAAAAAAGCATAAGACTGCAATCATCTTTTGATTGTGAAATGTTGTTCTACACGCAATGCTGTAGACTTACTGTTGACATTTTGCACAGTTCTAGTGAGTTTGTTTGTTAAAGCGCAATATTAGTCAAACTAAACGCCAAGTGAACTGGCAACAAACATTTGAAGGTGACATCTCTGAAAGATGTAACAGTGTAGTCACAAAAACATATTTTCATGTTGATATCATGCATAAGAATCAAAGGCTGTACAACCAGGGCTTTGCTTCTACAAGGCTGAACAAATAAACTTTCCCCTCATGTACTCTGATAATGTTTACTCAAACAAAACACACAGCAGAGTGGTTGGTTATTGGTTGTGTATTAATTTACAATACCAGAGGGGTTAAAAAGTTTGCCTAAAAGTAACAATTTGCCGATTTTAGAAATAAGCTTATTCACACTCTTGCTGAGAGTTAGAGGAGAGGTTTGATACCACTCTCATATCTGTATGTTAAACACGAAGCTAAAGCCAGAGGATGGTTAGCGTAGCTTAGTATAAGACTGGCAGCAGGGGAGAAACAGCTAGCCTGGCTCTGTGCGCCCAGCCAAGAAATAGTCAAGCATGTAACAAAACTACAACTTGTTGTTTTTCCACTGGTTTTTGTACAGATTAAACGTGTTAGTGAGCTTTAGAGGTGCTGCTGAAAATCATCCTCTGCACAAGTTATAAGCAGCACTGCACAAATTTAAGCATTGCAGAAAAATTCACAATAAATCAATCTTAAATGTTTAATTTTTAATTCAAGCTGAACCTTCTAGTGTCTGTCAGTATTGTAACAATGTAGCAAATCTGAATGGGATATCCTTTACTCAGACCGAGTCCTCCTAAACTGCAGGGACGTGGCACACTTTAGCAATCCATTCAGTGGGTAAATGAGTCGGATTCACGTGCAGAGGGAAAGTCCTCATCCCCCTACATGAGTGGCAAGGGTCCATTATTAATATTCTAGGAAAGTTTGTCCCTTTTCGACCTTCTGAATAATACAGCAAAAGCAGTGAAGACATCAGAGCACATCTGACAGAGCCATGAAACATTTATGGCTTCTGTGGTGGAGAATCTGCCTGCCGTGTTTTCTGCTTCCTTTGACTTCCACAACCTACATGTCGGCACTTCTTGATGTCAGGCCCAAAATAACTGCTGGGAGGGATTTCTCGTCCCTCCGCTGACTTAACTTTTATACCAGTGAAGAGTGTGTGGATTTCATACCAGTGGGTACCTTGTGCTGGGTTTTGTGTCTCACCTACAACACTCAAGGCAAACTTCACAGCTGCATCCACAGTGTTGTGATCAGTAACCTGATCCACTATTCCAAGTTGCAGTGCCTCAGCAGCAGTCACATGGCGGCCTGTGGGAGACATGAAGGGCGTCAAAGGTCTAATTGGGTGACATGTGACATTTCAAATTAGCAGATGAGGAATAACAAGCTGTCCAGGTGGCTTAGTGGTTAAGACAAACCCCTGTTAGATTCTGACATTTATCAAATAAAGACAAAATGCCACAAATACAAACAGCAAATTGTAGTTTGTCTAAATTTATTTATTATATGAACAGAGCAGTGAACCACACAAATGGCTTCTCTGGCAGTGAGCATGGTAAAACTAAACATATGCTGACCTCTTCTGGTCATCAGAGGAAACTCAAATGGGTAACAGCAGCTGCACTCTGGTGTATAAGGTGTATGTATAATCAACAGATCTGCCAAGTCAATCTTAATAATTCATTTTCATAACTATAATATGCAGGGACATCTGCATGTTGCGTTCCTTTTATACCACCACTAATATACAAACAGAACCCAGTAAGAAAAAAGGTGCCTTCATTTTTATTCATACTTCCCTGTTCCTAGTAGGATCTGAACTTCTATTGTCTGTAATAGTCAGGAAAGTTTAACCCATCTTTGCTACCTGTGGTGATGAGGTCTAAGGCAGCTGGGATGCCGATGAGCCTTGGCAGACGTTGGGTTCCCCCGCAGCTGGCAGCAGACCTAGAGTCACCTCTGGAAGCCCCAGTCTGGCCTGAAAGACACAAAGGCATAAAGTTTGATGAATGGAAGGTGATAAACTGTGTGAGCTGTGAGACAGCTTTCTCTGGCCAGAAAATACATTAGATGAATTATTACATGCCTAGAGGGGTAAAAAAAAATCTTTACATGAATTAAAAATGTGCAGTGGTCAAACCATCCATCCATCCATCATCAACCGCTTATCCTGAGTACAGGGTCACGGGGCAGTGGTCAAACACGTTTTTAAAAAATTAACCATACAAAATTGAACGGGTCCTATTTCTAAAAACTCTGCAAACATAGTAATTCAATGAACAGTCACTCTGTAACATGTAAGACACCACTGTCAGTTAGACACTGTCGCAGGTTGACACTGACAGAGTGACAGAGAGAGATCTGAAGAATGAACTAACTTTAGAATGGGCGATTCGATAATGACAGCCAAGTGCCAACTCAAGGCCTCCGCCTAAAGCGCTTCCCTCTATGGCTGCCACCACCGGCTTATTTGCAGCCTCGATGGCGTGGATCATCGGTACCAGTGGAGGCCCGGACATGTTTGTCCCAAACTCCTTGATGTCTGCCCTGTTATAAAAAATGAAATTGATGATGCTGTCAGGGGTTCAAACTGTAATATGAGGTGCATCTGGTTAAGCAAAAATGTGTGTTTTGTGGATGTTATATTGAGGGATTCCCATATACACCACAAGGCTCATAAATATTTTTCAATAATTCATGTTTATTAAATAACACATAGTTGCACTTGTTATTTAATAAACTTGAACTGTTCTATAACTATAACAATATTTATACCAGCCTCTTTGGTTGCGATGATTTGTCATAATGTGACTCCTGCTCTCATCAGCATTCGTGAAGGTATTTTTGTGAATGCTGTGCATGCAGCATTTCTACGTGTTTCTGCTCCTTATTTATTTATTTATTATTAATGATGTCTGATACTTTTTACATGCATTTTATTATTTACTGTTTCTATACTGTGTTGTCCAGTTTCTTTCTCCTGTCTGGTGTGTCGTTTTCCTTGTGTCTTGCTGCATCTGAGATACCAAACAGAATTTCATTGTATCGATTACAATGACAACAAACTTCCTTATGTCCTTATGTTTTAGATGAAATCTGGTTCCAATTTATATAAAACAAGGGTAGAAATATCCTCTCTCTTTGTTTACTCCCATGGTTGCTTCCAGGCTGAAGTGTATTCCGCAAACCACCACAATACGACACAAATTATAATATTTAAATTCATGGAAACTGCTTTTCCTTCACAATGTGTTGCTTTGGACCAGTTGTAGTCAACAAGAAACATTTTTAGTAGTTTAACTAGGGAAACTTACATATATAACAATTCAAAGTAGTGCAGTGACAGACTTTTAAAATATGTGCTTCAAATGTACTAGATAATGACATTCAAGTTAGATTAAATTGTTTGACTGATAATTAACTGGAATATTATTAATTTGAATTTTATAGCTGTAAGTTGTGCCTTTTCAAAAATCTTATCTCTGTCAAATAAGGATGGTTTACAATTGAAAGTGACAATAACAACAACTGATTTGGGGTTGTGTTGCCATTGTGAAGTTACAGGAAATAGAAAAAACATACCTCCGCAGAATACTCCATTCTGGCCACAGATGACCACAGACTTAACCTTTGGGACACTGAGTGCTCTCTCCACCGTATCAACGATGCCCTGCCTCACTGCTGCACTGTATTAAAAAAAAGACACATGTTCTTACATGATACTGGATTTACACTATCGCTGAAGTCAACTTTTTTGTTACACTTTAAATTGTTATCAGCCAGGCTTTAGGGACAGTACAGAACTTTCTGCTCTACATTCTTTACAAATTTAAGGATAAAATTTAGATATAAACAAACAGTCATGAAAAGGGGCACAGTGGAATCTATTAAATTCGGCATATGTGCATTATTTAGAATTTCACATCAATTATATATGGAATATGTTTCTGTAAAATGGGGCAGTGGTGGCCTAAAAAGAAAAGTGGGGAGGATCAATCTTTGCAAAATCGCCCCTCCCTATATAGCACAACTGAGGTGCCCTTAAGCAAGGCTTTTAACCCTTAACTGCCTTAGAAGAGCTCACTGACCCACAGATCGGGTTTGTTTGTATGTGCAATACCATAGTAATATACTAAGTAAAAGTCCTGAACTCAAAATTGTACAGAAGTATAATCTGGAAAATTTAAAGTATCAAAAGCAAATTCATATATTCTGGATTCATTACACATAAAGTGAAATATTTCAAGCCATTTTGTTTTAATCTTCATGATCTAAGCTTTCAGCCCATGGAAAATCTATTGTCTCAAAATATTGAAGAATAAAGAAATTATAATACAGAAATGTCGCCCTGAGAAAAGCTGTAATAAGCTAACTCAAAACATCTGCAAAGGTTTCCTGAGCCTTTAATCTCTCAGTCTGGTTCTGTGAAGTGCAAATGGACTTTTCTACGATATTCAAATGTTTTTTATGAATCTGTAAAGTCCTTGTACTTAGTTACATTTCACCACTGATATAGATAACAAAGCGCACACACATATGCACACTTTGGACGGCTCTGAGTCTATAAAAGGCCCCCAACATATATGTTTGCAGTAAATTCTCTTCCCACACGATATAAAAATGTTTAACACCACACCAAAGACACTCCGCAGCCTTGTTTTTGACTTCAGCTCACCTGAGTGCGTTAACAGGCGGATTTTGGAGAGTAATCAAGCCAACAGCCCCCGAAACAAGAGTATATTGAGCCATCGAGCCCGTCGATCAAACACTGCAAGTTATCGCACTTCTTTTAGGTTGTGCAGACTGAACTTTGAAACTTCGCTGCTGCTGGCAGGAATACATCACCTTTATTACAATTTTACTCCATGAAGCCAAACGGTCTTTTTTCGTCTTCTCGGTTTCTGCTGTCTTCTGGCAACCGCTGGGAGCACTACCCCACCATCTGGCGTGGAGGCTAACAAAAAGTGTAGATTTGAGTTTTATAGTAATAAGTTATCTGTCTCTCAGTGAAGGTGTAGTTACAACTCTTACTAATGTAAGATGGAAAGCATGGGATTCACATTGACTTTTAAAATGTTGATTAGTAGCACAGACTGAGCAATACGGATGCACATCTCTCAGTAAATAATAAACATCACTTATTCAGTCAAGTCAGTATAAATTAGGGCTGGAAAATAATACAATATTTTCCAGCCCTAATTTTCCAGCCCTAACCCAGATAGCAAGACTACATTGAATAAATATTGATAAAAAAAAATGTTGAATCAGTATCAGTAATACAGATGAAAAACGACCATGTATGAGCGTGACATTGGAATGACATTGATTTATAGTTGTCCCGATTATACTTGATTAAGCATTGATTTGTAGTTGAATGTGTAACAACAACAACGTTGAAAAATCATCTATTTATAGTTGACCGGAAATGACATGATATTGAAAAGCCATTGATTTATAGTGATGGGGAAACATGATTGAAAAGTCACTGATTTATAGTTGACCGGGAAACATGATTGAAAAGTCATTGAATAATAGTTGACCGGGAAACATGATTGAGAAATCATGGAATTATAGTTGACCGGGAAACATGATTGAAAAGTCATCTATTTATAGTTGACTGGGAAATAGGATTGAACAATCATTGAATTATAAATACCATTGAAGTCATGTTGATTTTTAGTTAGGCTTTGATTTCAACTTTGTTTCAGTATTTTCCAACATCAGTCTGATGTTGATTCAATTAGCGTTGAGAGCAGAATGCTGATTCAACATAGTTTCAATTATGTTTGCTATCTGGGAATACTTATCGCAACATAGTCTTCCTCAATAACAATATAACCAATGTTCAATAAATATTTAATAAATGCTTGAATCATGAATGAATTAGCACTTACTTTTTCTATTAAGATATTTATTTTGGTGAGGAAAAAGGGACTATATTTCACTTAATTTTACTTGTGCACATTTGTTGAAAACAGTTTTTATCATAATAGTTCTGAATGTTCTGCCTCAAATTAGTGAAGTGATCAACTGTTTGGCATCAAGTGTTTGTTCTGACCAGAAAGAAAAGTTTAAATCCAAATCAACCATCTGGTTTCTTCAACTTTTAATAAGTATCAAAAATCAGCCTTTAAACTAGATAAAAGTAATGATTTGACATTTATCCTGATCATTTTCGATATCGAATTATATGAATTTTTTTTTATTGTGATAACAATTTTGTCCATATTGGTATAAGGGACCTGTAAGCCCTGGTATAAATAGTATTATTAGCTTTAAAAATGCTAAAGGAAACTGGGGGAGCCAGTTTGAATGGGCCTGAGGGAGCTGATAATAATATATAGCAAGGATTGATATATTATTTACAGGGGCTATGCTTAAATTTGTCAGTAAGGTAGCTGGATCATAAGCAAGTAATAGCACAGTTAGTCCAAATCCACTACCAGCACAGTCCCAGTCCAGACATTTCATACACTTCAATCAAAAATAAATCAAAAATGGGGGGTGAGGGGGCCTGCGCCCCAGAGGAGCTATGTCTAGCAAAGCCCCTACTACAGACTATGTGCTGGGTAATGCCAGTCAAGAAATCAGGTTTCTTTAGATATATATAGTAAGAAATTATATTGAAGAGGTACTCAGATCTTAAAAGAAGTACAATACTTGAGTAAATATGTTACTTGTAACTAAGTAGGCATAGTCCGCCACTTTAGATTTACTGAAAGTAGTTAAATTTAAGAAAGTAACTTGTGTTGCTTGTTTTTCTTTTACATGTATGTCTTATAGGTAGGCCTATTGGTTTATTCCCGTAAACACCCTATTTTCTTGCTGGGCAGTTAGCATAATTAGCATAATTCGCAGATATGGACAAAATTTCAGCAACTGCTTGGCCAATTTGGACAATATTGGAGTGGTTTTGGAGGTTATTGAAGACGCTGAATTCATTCCTGACATTTTCTAAATGGCAGGTTCAACCAGAAGTGGCCAACTAGAGGGAGCTCCGCCTGGAGGGTGGCATTATGAGTTTTCCCATCTTAAATAGTAAAAAAAAAAAAAAAAAAAAACGGAAATCAATATGAGGCGGTCAGCAATGATAATGTGGTAGGCTGCCACAAATAAATTAATTTATGGGTAACACTGTGCTGGATATCACTCACCATATTAGCCAGTAAACATAAACCCAGTAAGACACAAACAGAACAGAAGTTGACTTCCGGCCGGCGCATCACCTTGGCAACGCTTCCGATGAAAGTGTCTATATGAAATGGAACAAACTGTAGATGCTCCTGTCTCTTTAAGCCCCCCCCCCCGGCTCCATCTAGTTCTGTGTGTCATGGAGCCATTGGTAGAAAAAACAGTTCATAACAGGAGGAAATCTGAAGTTTTTTCTTACAGGGATTTCTTTTAAATACTTTAACCTCATTGCTTGAAGCTTTGGCCATGTTTAACATGCATCTACGGTGCAAATTAAAAACTCACGTCTGGTTCGTTCTGTCTTCCTTGTACTTTGGTGTTTTTGAACTGAACAGTTACGGCAATCATGCGAATGAATAAAATACTTAATAAAATATCTGCTGCTTATCCTACGTATGTGCCAACCCATAGACACACACAAACACACACACACACACACACACACACACACACACACACACACACACACACACAACATAATAGAATAAACAATTGTATTTGCAGCGATTTCCCTATTAAGTGTGGAAACAATATAAAAATATCTAAATAAAAATGAGTCTTTGTATAACAAGTATAACATGTTTATGATTTTGTTCTTTATTCTCACTGTCGTCCCGCACATTGGTAGAAATTGCTGCAAGATCCAGGGTGGGGATCTTCTATCCCCTGCAGCTTACCTCTTCCAATGAACCATGTGTTTATGAGGAAAAACAGAACAAAATCATACTCTTGATCTGCTCTCATACAGTGTTTAGATTTGTTTTTGTTTCAGTCTTTTTTGTTAGCAACAAGTGACTTGCTCAGCACAGTAGGCTGTGCCCTATGCATGTGTTATTTTTTTTAAAAAAAGACACTGATGTGTTCCTTAGGTAAAATCAAAGAAAGAAACCAATAAAGTCTGTTTTCATAAATTGCTATAGGTAACAAGTTAGTGTTGAGCTAATATTTTTAGTGTTAAAGTCATTGCAGGTTTCATCAAATACATTAACGTCAGGGACACAACATAAGAAATCTGTAAAGTATATCCATGGCCAAAATCGTAATTTAAGAGTTTATACGTTTTTAATTGATTTCAATTCATTCTAGGTGCATTTGACTTCATGCGGCACTGCGCAGCACTGACTTAAGGCCCATTTACGTGCGTACCTATGGCGTAGGCTACGCACGTAGCCATGCATTTATACTTGTACGTAGGTCTGTCCGTCATTCTGTGATTACACCCCTAAACCCTAGTTGTGTTGCGTTTTTTCAGATTTTGAGAAAGGAGAGGCTCAGTCCAATGAAAATTAACAAAAAGATTTAATTACAAAAATTAGTGAATAAAGAGATGGCATTACAGAACAAACAAATAACACTGCAGTGGACTGAAAAGTTGGTCCTCCGTTCAGATTTACAGCTTTCAGTCAAGTCCGAACAGACTGAGCTAAAGCCGCCTCCAGCAGTGGACTGAAAAGCTGCTTCTCCTCCCAGATCCACAGCTTACAGTCCTGATTCTCACAAAATAAATTGTTAATATCCTCCAGGTATGTGGGCGGGTCCATTTTCCTCCAAATGGCTTAGGTCCATAGCCATTGGTCGTCACCCAATTGGGAAGGGTGTACCTTACTGTTCTACCTTTTGGTCGAACAAAAGAACACTGATCCCAGACGTGAAACCCCGCTTCAATCTACAGGAATAAACAGTCTTTTGCTCTAAACTAATCATAGAGAACAACTGGGCTTGTCTCCAAATGGTTGACACCTTGACCTATCTTAAGTGTCAATGAAACAGTCAAAACAAAACAGTCCTTCTGGCACTAAACAAAGAGGTGTCAGTTTTCTTCACATTACAAAGAGGATACAAACAATGGTTTAATCAACATTCTAATGCAATTGCCTGGCCTAAAATCCTGCAGTTTTACATTTGAAGAAAAACACTGAAACACTGGAATTAAGTTTGTTGTAACTTTTTAAAACTCAACAGTTGGCAATAGCGCTGCAGCGTCCACCGTGTTGACTTTTGCCGGCTGAGCAGGTTAACTTCCGGCTTAGCGCTCCGCTAACGTAAATGTGGGTAAAATTGTATACATGCGGCTGGTGTAGCCTTTTCAAATGTTACCGACCAGTCATTTCGCTCAGGTTGCAATGGTCAAATATATTGATTCACTGTGTTACAGCCGCTGTTTTGGCTGCTAAATGTTACTTCAAAGCGCAGGGTACCTCTGGTCGGCTCGGAGGCATTGCGAGGCTACCCAGCCGACCAATCACAGATGTTACGGTCCGCATCGACTCGACTTGTAGTTACATTTTTGAGGAGGTGCGTACCCTCTGCGTAGCCTACGCATAAGTATAAATTGCACTTTAACGTGATGCATGCTGGATTTAAAATAAGGCTTGCTGGTTAGAAATTGTGTCTGACTTTCGCCAGCGCTGCAATGCATGACATTAAAACCTTGCGGGAGCAAGGCGGCTGCAGGTGCCGAGTCTGGCGGCCGCAGTTGCTTTTCCCCAGCGTCACCAAATTGGAACCAGACTTTTGCCTGGTCTCGCGGCATTATTCTTTGCAAATGCCGCGAGATCATCTCAGCTTACAGTAAGCTCTCGCAGGTAGTGTGTCCGACTTGACGGCGCCATTTTTATTCCCCGCCACTGCAGTCACCTGCAGCTCAGGTTAGACTATCAACTCGGCGAAAGTCACCCGCCGTCATCTCGAACGCACCTACTTTTTTCTTCTCTTGATTAATACCGCATTGTAAACAACGTTTAGGTGCATACCGCCATCTACTGTTCAGGAGTGTGTAACACACACATAATTCGTGATTTCCAATTGACACTTGAAACTACGTTTAAAACAATCTTTCTACCAGATTGCTGGAATAGCATTATAATAGCACTATCATTAGCATGACAGTCTTCATTTATCAGTTCAAAAACACCAAAGAACGAGGTAGAAATAGGGTAAAAGATGCGAGCTTTTATTTGAAATGTAGAAACTAGCGGAAGGCACCAAGCGGGAGGCCATGAGAGGGGGAGGCCATGAGAGGGGGGAGGCCATGAGAGGGGGAGGCCATGAGAGGGGGAGGCTCCAGGCTGCAGCCATACCGTCTCGAAAATCTGACGAACACGGTAGGAGTTAATATGTCTATGTTAACAACCACCAGAAGAGGGCGGTAGTGCAGCAGTAAGGAATCCAGTTGCCGTTGACCCTCGATAAAGCACAAGAAGAAGCAGGAGCAGTGGTTGGCCATTGTGTCTCTCCGTACCTCTCACTGACAATAAGGAGGAGAAGACGGTGTCCTGGCTAACAAAGTGAGGAATATGCGCTCACTTGTAGGATTATTTGCTGTGGTTGCTGCAGCAAGCCTGTACCTGTACTCACTGTCCCTGTACCTTCCTGCGGGACCACGACGGCGTCTTCCGTCAGCCGCCGACAGGAGACATGTGGAGACAGCGGAGTCCGAGCAACCCACTGACAGCTCCGAGGAACCCAGCAGGTGACTGGTCATGCTATAGCCTTATTAGCCACAACAGTAAAGTGTCTATCTTGGTTACATATAAACTATTTTAAATGGTATGCTATTTTAACGTTACTGTCTCTCACGCTAGCTAATGTTAGCCTGTTCCCATCCCACCCGCTCACTCCTTCAAAGCTAACTGGGCAGGATGCTGTGATGTAACGTTAAATATTTCCGTCAACTCTGTTTATTAGTTACGTTACACAACAGCGTAATGTAATAATGGATACATCATTTAGCTACTTTAAATGATAAAATTACTAAAGGTTACAGACCAAAGCGATAACTTCAGAACTGATTAAAAACACTACTGTTGGCTGATTTAGCGAGAAAAATGAGCGAATCTGGAACAAAGTTTTCCCTCCTGGGTGTCTTAAGACCACATAAATCGTCCTGTTAACAAGGCAAATTTAGATAAGATAAGATGTGCCTTTTAAGCAAAAAGTCAGAGGTGTAGAGAGTGAACAGAAAAGGTACAGTTCCCTGGGGTGTGCCTGTGCTCCTGCAGCCCTGCAGCCTGTTAACATGGCAAATTTGAACGTCTTAAGACTACAGAAAATATCATGTTAACACATCCATGTTGGGGGATACTACTTCATCAGTTTCTGAGGGAAAACTCTTTCATACAATAACTGCAAGGGACAATAAAAACATCTCCCAGCAGGAGATCTTTAGAAATAAAGTCGCTGAGGGTCTGAAAAAGGTGTACAGCCGACCACAATAAAGATCAATAAACGGATATCCAAAATATAAGCAATGCCAAAATATTGTGTCTTGGAGTCTCTCTCAAGCAAGTGTCTACAATTAATTCAAAATGATCAATGATTATGTTCATGACATTGAAAATCAAGTCCCTTAAGTCACAAAGTTGTAATGATTGTAATCCAGAGAAATTTACTTAATCATTGATCAACAAAATTGTAATGAAGCATTATTTGTGTGTGTGAATTTCCCATTGTTTATTGAAAATTAGTTATAGGCTAAATTTGATAAACCGAATGAGATAGGGCTGTAATTAAGTAAAGTAAGTCATTTTTGCTTAATCTGCAGTTATTTTCTCAATTAAATTATTGAATTGAAAGTAATCATTAATCTAAAAAATTGTGATGCCCATCACAATTTCATAAAGCCCAAAACCCAAAGTTGAACAGGTGACAATCACATGAAACTCTGATGGACATAATAATTATTTTGCTCTAAAAATAACTTCAAGTATTAATTGATTATCAGATAAATTGCAGATTTATTTTTTGTCCATCCACTCATTAATCAACTAAGTTTAAACAATTAGATCTGAACAAATGTCTTTTAAAACTACAAATATCATCATGCTTTAATTTACCAGTTGAAAATGCTGGCTATTTATGATTTTATATCTGTTAGCAGGTAAACAGTGTCAATATTAATTAATATTTGATTACAGTGAAGTCTTTGACCGTATTTTCCAACCGTGTCTAACTGTGAAAGATGAGTAGAAGACTTAACTAGCTTGAGTATGGGATGTTTTCGCAGGTTGAAGTTCCCTTCGGACTTGGAGGAGCTGAGGGAACTGGCTGAACTCCTGCAGTTTTACAAGACGGAGCACACTGAATACGTCCTGCTGCTCTTCTGCAGTGCATATCTCTACAAGCAGTCCTTTGCCATTCCTGGATCCTCGTTCCTGGTAAGGTAAAAATTGTTTCAAATATTCTCTGCACTAGAGCTGCAGCCAACTATTTTTTTCATTGTCAATGAATCTGTTGATTAGTCGCTCGATTAATCGATTAGTTGTTTGGTCTGTAAAATGTCAGAAAATGCTGAAAAATGTTAATCAGTGTTTCCCAAAGCCCAAGATGACGTCCTCAAATGGCTTTTTTTTTGCAGACAATAGGGCTGAACAATATGAAAAAAAAATCATATTGCAATAATTTGGACAGATATTGCTATATGTGATTTTTGCTGGTGTCTGTACCAAAAAGAGCATGTTCCTGTTAAGTCTGGATAATACAGTTTGTGTTGGCCGGGGCATCACTGGAGCACCACAATGCTTCATTTTTAATTGTATGTTGTGACACATTTACGTTTATCAAAAATTTGCAGCTCCTGTGATTTAGACATTGCACTTGACTATATTGCAGTTTTGATAATATTTCGATAGTTAGTCCATAAATAAAATATTATCAGACAAAGAGGAGTAAAGAAAGTATAAAGATTTAAGATGCTGGAATAAGAGAATTTTGATTTTTGTTCTTAGAAAACTACTAAAACATATTAATTCGTTTCAGCAGCCCTAAACCAGTTAATCAGTGCAGGTCTACTTTGCACCGATGCTGGATAAGAAGGCAGACATTCTTGTAAGGAAGGCAAAAACAGTGGCCTTTGGAAGTGTTAAAAAATGTATTTCATCTTTATGGTAAGAATTAGTCACAGCATTTTGGATAAAAATATTCAGCTAGCTCAAACAACAAAGGCCTTTGGGTCAATGACATGACGTGGATATTTTTGTGTCCAAGTGAATTCTTTTCTGTTAAAGTAATTTTAATCAATTCATGACATAATACATATTTTATAAAAACAAAAACCCATTTGGTGTGAATACATTTTCATTTTCAACATTATAATGATATCTATTTTATGTTTTGGCATCTAAAACTCCCAAAATGTCAGGTGGTGCAAATAAACAGATTAAGAAAATATTTTAAATTGTGTTTTAAGCATATTAAATTCAACTTTTAGTCAGACTGATTCACTTTCCATGTCAGGTGGTACAACCAGTGTAATACTGGAAAGTTATTAATTTATCATGAAACCTTTTATTTAATCAAACCAATATGTATGAACTTGCTAGCAAAAGCAAAAGTTAATACAAGTTTCATACTATAAGCCTGTTATATTTGAAATAAGTTATAAAGTCAGGTGGTGCATTCAGTATGTCAGGTGGTGCAAATGCAAGGAAAGTTATTCTAAAGTGACTAATGTTTGGCTTGATAATGAAAATTTTAAAATTTGTTTTAAATTAAGAATGTTTTACCGCGTCTAAGCTTTTTCATGAGAATAGGTTGTGTTTACTAGCTTCAGAAGAGCTGCGTTCAATTCTACCAATTTAATAAGGCACCTAAAAAATGAACACTAAACAGAATACAGTGAGTTCACTTAGGTAACTCAATCCGAAGCAACACACGAGGATACTGTTAAGGATAGAGAAATTTAATTAAACAGTGATCCTGAAGTGTACACTATGCAACTGTATTTAGTAAAATATAAGTATCGGATCGGGACTCGGACTTGGCAGATACTAAATATTAAATGACTCGGATCAGGGGCAAAAAAAGGTGATCAGAACATCCCTATTTGTAGTTATCTGAAGATGAAGATAGAGGGAAAACTGT
This sequence comes from Micropterus salmoides, assembly GCF_014851395.1. NCBI lineage: Eukaryota > Metazoa > Chordata > Actinopteri > Centrarchiformes > Centrarchidae > Micropterus > Micropterus salmoides. Next base: position 16,402 of record NW_024040335.1, on the reverse strand, counting down.
GAAACTCCCAATTTAGCCAGCAGTCCAGAACAGCAAAAAGTGAGGCAACAGTGGAAGCAAAACCGGTGAAAGCACAGGGAGAGGAACATTTAAAACGTTGTTCAATTACAATGGAATACGTAGGGGTGGGAATCACCAAAGGCCCCACAATACGATATTATCACGATACTTATGTCACGATACCATATTATTGCGATTTTAAACATATTGCAATTGTGTCCCCAAAGGAAAATTCTTTTTCTAGTGGACTGAAAATGCTATTTTATTAGTGCCAAAAAACAAACTTCTCATGTACAATTTATATAATAAAAGATCGATACTTGACGTTCGTGTTACGATACAATATAACATCGCGATACTATGCTGTATCGTTTTTTTTTTTTCACAGTGAATCCACTGCACTGTAGCCTGTTTTTAATCAGTTCATTACTTTTACTTCAACAGAGACTGTTGACTAAAACACCTTTTTTGTATTTGAAAGAAAATTGCAATTTTACAGTATGTTCGCTGTCATTACTAATATGTTGTCAGGTGGCGCAACTGAATTGTCAGGTGGTGCGACCAGCTACAATATTGATTTAAACTGATAGGTTGAAGCGAACATATGGTTTAAAACAATGATGATCATGAATACTGTATTGAAAACGTCAATTTTTATTTTTGTATAATTATTTTTCCATCACTAAATGTAAAATTGGATGCTAAAGATACTAAATAACTGGCTTCTAGAATGCAATAATCTTAGATAATTGTAAATACAAATCACAAGCACAAAATAATAATTTGTTAAGCCTATAGACACTCTAGGGAATACTTGCCAAAGCTATAAATTAGAATAAATAGTAGGAAAATATATATGTTGTTACAAATATTTGGTTGCGCCACCTGACATTTTTTGGGCTGTGAAGTTACAAAAATGTGTTTAAACACTTTAAAATGTTATTTAACAAATAAAACTTGTTTATACACATTGTTCTAATTTCAAAAATATGAATTATATCTATTTTGAAAAGACTTGAACTGACTTTAAAAACAAAACAAACATTTTTTGAAGCTTTTTATGTCATTTACCCTTTTGCGTTTTGGACTTTTGTGACAGTTTTTATTCCCAGTTTAATCTGTACAGCCGAGTGTGCCGCACAGAGAAGAGGCCTCAGCCACACACCACATGCTGGTTAAAGTGACTCTAACCCAACGTCTCACACTTAAAACCACTGTTGGATCACAGAGGATTTAGAAACCGTAGATCTGTGTGTCAGAGCTGATCATTACACATTTTGATGATGTCTAGTAACACAGTCCTTATCTGCTTGTCTTTGTGCAGAACATACTAGCAGGAGCTATATTTGGACCATTTCAAGGGCTGCTGCTCGCCTGTGTACTCACCACAGTCGGCTCCACCACATGCTACCTCCTGTCCCAGGCTTTCGGAAAACGCTATATTGTTAACCTCTTCCCTGATAAAGTCTCCATGCTACAGAGGAAGGTAAATCAGTGTTCTCATTCAAGCCAACAAATATTGAAAATGTTGTGTAAATTATATTTGACAACATACGAACTTCTAAAGCAATGATGCGCTTAGTTTAAAGCCGGGACAATGTCGTAAAAACTAGCAAGAGACTGCTAGATTTTGAAAGTATCCAACTGAATGACAGGCTTTCTTTCAAAGCCACAACAAAAATACAAGAACAAAAATACATTGCCTACCCCAGCTCTTACCAAGTAACTGTTCTTCCTGGGTTGTATATCTTCTACATAGGGAGATAAAGATCAGCACACTGCTGACTATAAATACACTGCAAGGCTTGGTAAAAAACAAAAACAAAGTGTAAGCCATCAGAGATGTTTCTTAAAGCAACTGCAAGGCACTTCTTTCTGCAGCCCCTGTGGACAAAAGCGGTAGTTTCCACCGCCTCGGGTCGTAAAGATCTTGATGTGGCTAGCGAGCAAGTGGATTTGTTTTGGAAGCGAGTGAAAGAAAGACGCAACTTGTTTTTAATAATACATCAACATTCCTTAAAAATGTTCTGTATTCGTAATAATAAGAAAACAGAAAGATATAGTTCAGGCCAAAATAAAATGTCATGTTATCAGCCATTTCTTTTACAATACTATCCAGCGTGACCTATACCTCCATGGACTGTACACAGCCAAATAAAACAGACATAGCATACCTTCCTGGAGGAAGACGGACAATTCAGGATCGGTTTTGAATAATTTCAAATCCCTCAATTCTCCCCTATGTGTTGAACCCTGAACCAAGATCGACTCCCATTTTCTCTTGGCTTATCGTGCCCCAGTATCAGCTATAACCACAAAATATAAAGACAGAAATAAAAGTCCTCTTCTGCTTCCTTTTAACTAGCTAACGTACCACTCACTGTAAAAATGTAAACAACAGCAACAACAACAGCCACAGTCACAGAATATTATGTGGTGTAAATGTTTACAGGTTTTATCACCTCCCCTAGGAGGTGTTATGTACTACTATTTCAGGTTTCATTATGAAATATGACACCTACGTATGTGAACGCGAGGTGAGGTTGCGTACTGACATTGAATCAGAGTCTATACTGTACGCCTCCATTTAGAATTTAAAGTTGTATTTTCCTGACCCGATGTATTATTATGTGCAAAGTTATACCAGGAGGTGTTTTGCAGTGTTATTAACTAAATCTTATTCTACTATAACGAGGTTAAATGATGACTCTTGTCATGTTCCTGTTGAAAATCTATTCAGCAGGCTGTTGTGGTTACTGTCAGTTGACACTGTTCATAAACCAGTGTGACATAACACTGACACCCAAAAGAGAAATTACTATCTATCTTACGATAGATAGTAATTAGTAGTATTAGTAGTATCTATCTACTGTCCCTTCATTGATTCAAACATCTCGTTTAACATCTCGTCCTTATCTCCCAGGTCGAGGAGAACCAGGACTGTTTGTTCTTCTTTCTGCTCTTCCTGAGGTTCTTTCCCATGACTCCCAACTGGTTTCTGAACATGTCTGCCCCGATTGTCAACATCCCCATCACCTTCTTCTTCTGCTCGGTCTTCATTGGTAAGAACAGACACCTGCACACCTGATTGACGGCTTGCTGTCAATAAATGATGATGATTCAAAACGGAAAAACAGATAAACAGAAAACAAAAAAAACAGACATTTTCTTTTTCTTTTTTAAAACCAAAACAGAAAAATATTGATTTGATATTTAATGAGTCCGATTTGTGTTACACTTAAACCTGCAGCAGATACACTTGGGCGATTGCGGTGCCTGATTAAATGTAAATGTAAATTTTCAATTTGTTGATAGCCCCTTGAGATGCAGCATCTCGTTTTCAAGAGGGTCCAAATACACACATAAATAAGATGAGCTAGAAAAACAGAACAATATTATATAGCTGCAGTACTGGAAGCTGCATCTATATAGCCTAATATTAGCTCAACGTTCAGTTTGTAACTCACTAGCAACTGTAACAGGAACGCATTCCTGAGAATCCTCCAGTTTTTAAGATTTCTTAAATTATTTCAGTGGTAGTTGTCAGTACATCCAAACGGGACACTGCAAATATGAACTGGTATTAGTTAGTTCGGGGAGCTGTATATTAACGAATCATACACGGATTAAAATTTTCGGGTAAATTTCATTCATCTCTACACTGTTTCGAGATGACCTTTATTTTCTTTTTGAGATGGAAGAATTTAGAAAGTTGCGCTGCGCTGCGGAGAGCGTCCAGCTGCAGTAACACATGGATTATGCGAGCTCAGCCTTTATCCAGCCAGAGGGAACGACCACTGACCGTCCAGTGAGCCGGTTCCACTGGCAACACAACCCATAGTAGGGTGAACGGAGGGGGGGCAGGGGGTTGGAGCATGTAGGGCGAGGGAGAGGAGGTTGCACCCTGACCTTAGCCTCAAGAAAAAACCCTTGATAAACATATTCGGGTATTTTTTGTTGAGATCGCTCAGCTGCTTCAGATCCCAAACAAAATGCTTCCTTGATTCTGACGTACTTAAGCTAGAAATAGGAGAATTTTGAGTGTTTGAGGCTACAATCATATTCGCCATAGTTGATATGAGATGCGACCTGACAAGAAATAGCCTTATATATAAAATATTTGGCCTAATGTTGACTTTTTGTTTCACAGGATACACGAACACAAGTCTCCTGGTTCAAAAGTCCTGGCCCTCCTTTCACCCCAACCATGTTCTAACTCAGTCTTTTCTGTTAAATATCTCATACCTGCCTTTACCGTCACAAACTGACGCTACAGGGCTTCCCCCACTGCATTGACCTATGACACTATAGGGATTCCCAGTGCGTTACAAACGCCGATAGGCCTTGATCATGCGTCCATATGTGACGAGTCGGGGAGTGAGAACGGGTTGTAGGGATACAACACTGGTCAAAGATAGAACAAAACGCAGCTCCTTTGTTTTCCCTTATGGATTTAAAACAGAAAAACCAAACAATGACTTGGTTTTTTGTTTTTTCTGATTTGGTTTTGAAACGTAGTAATTAAAGAACAAACCATACACTCTAAATCAAAACAACACAGACCATTTTCAATTCTTTTGATCCCCCAGATAAACAATGTAGACACCAAAAGAAAAAGGACTTTACATTCACCTAAATCAATGTTGAAAAGGCCACTTTAATGGCTGCTCATATTTGGTTGCTCCTCTTTGTATTAGTGTTGGTTATTACGTGCCTTCTGATTTAAAGTGTTCATTGTTTCTGTCCTTTTTTATCTAACAAAATCACAGAAAACGGGGATTCAATTCAAACAAGAATACCAGATAAAACTGCAAATAGCCCTTCTTATAATGTCCACCACAGTTTTTTTATTGATCTACTTGCTTTCATAGGTCTCCTGCCGTACAACTTCATATGTGTCCAGACAGGCGTCATGCTGTCCGAGGTGTCGTCACTGGATGACTTGTTCTCCTGGGAGCGGCTGCTGCAGCTGCTGGCCATTGCCTGCATGGCACTGCTGCCTGGCGCCCTCATCCGCCGCTTCAGTCAGAGGCGTCTCAAACTGGATGTCCGTTCGCAGAACGGGCTCGTTGCAGATAAGAAAGTCAAGTGATCTGTTCTGGAATCGAGTTTGTTTGTTTCCTTGCACTTTGATGACCTCTGCCGTGAATGTAATTAGTGGTGACTCTTCAGAAAAACCTTATGCACATACATGTGTAAAGGTTTCTTTTATCTGGGAGTGCTTTACTTTTCTGGAGCCACATGGAGATGGAGAGGTTTTAGAAAAATAAGAGTGGCACAGTGGGATTTGAGGCCAAGTATTTTGTTTGACCAAATGTTGGTGTTTCTGTGCCATGGCGCCTGTTGGCATGCACAGTATATGTATATTATTTGGCTTCGATTATGAAAAGAAGATTATTGAGATAAACCAATTATTGTGCTGCATTCCGTTTCACAATGATGCTCTTGTTTTGTCTTGTAAATCCAGCGCATCCCTTTCCTTTACAGCGGTGGCTCTCGCCTATGTCTAAAAGCCCAAACTCTCTCTCAGCCAGGCTGTGACATATTAAGTTCAGCTCAAGCCAAGATGACAGGGGTAAAGACTGCTATAACTGGCACCATTATTAGCTTAAGCCTTTGGCATTTTACACTACATAAATAAGCCCAGTGGCTAGTGGACCTTTCCATAGCTTATAAATTACATGTATTTTTACTTTTGTTACTAATCGTTGATTTAAGTCACTGTATTTCATGAGAGAACACCACGGTTGAATTTCAGCATTATGTAATATTACGTAAGTTGTCGTCCACTCCAGTAGTTCACCTGTCACCTGCTCAGCCCCCCCAGGCAGCCCATCTGCAGTCAACCTATCGAAACACTGCCTTTCTGTCATTCTGTCACCTCTAAGAGGCTGTTTAAATTTAATAATGTTGGATGACTATTTCTTATAACTTGGGCTATTTGAGATTTTTGGTGTTCTGCATAATAACTTTTTTTTAATGGAGCATTAAATAATTATGATTATGATTTTCGTTGTAATGGAGCAGCCCTAATGTATATAGATATATGAATGTACAGTAATTATATGGAAAGAGGGAGGGGTTTTAGGGAAACTTTCGTGTTATACAGTAAGAGTACTGCTTCAATGTTAACAGCTAGTGTTTCAAGTGCCTGTCATCCCTGGTTCAAACTTCTACCTCCAAAAATGACAGCCTACCAGTGTTCATAGTGGCTGGATGGTTCCAATGATTGTTTTTTGGGTTTGTTTGGATTATTATATTTGTAATGTAAAAACTGATCATGTTTGCAGTGTATGTTAAACAACTTGGAAGTTGTATTTTTCTTGTGTGACAATCACATTTTGCAATTTTAGTATAAATTCTAAGAGTGTATAGGACAGTTTTTACTATTTTTCAACTCTGCTTGAACTTAAAAGATTTTTAAAATTGTAGAGACCAGAATAATTGAATTGAATAACAAAATGTACAGCCCTGTTTTACCATGTCATATCTAATCAGCTGGATTCATATCTGAAAGTGAATGTGCAGTTTATTCAGGCAGTGTGAGGCCTCTGTTAAACCAAGCCTTAATATTGCATTGCAATCCTTCTCTTTGCTGCCTCTTTTCACGGTCCATGTGTCTTTTGTACATTACCTGTCCAGCAGCTTCTGCGTTGCACAAAGTGTTTTAAAACTCTTTCTTAATTTTGCTGATGTAAAATGTTATGTCAGCTTTCTGTTTCTTCAAAGATGTGAATTCTTTTAAGTGTAATCTAATGCAGACTTTGGCTGGTACATTTGTCAGATTATAAATGATGTGCCACCTTTTTATTCCAGAGACGACAAAAAAAACTTTGAAATAATAAATCAACAGTAAACATGGAACACAGCCTTTTGTTTTTTCAAATATTCTTTATTGCTCAGATCTAGGTTGCTCAGCAATACAGTTCACTCACAACTCAAAACAACAGCATGGCTGTTACCAGAAAGGCATGGATCCACGAGATGTGTTTAAAAATGGATCATTTGTCTGTCCAGTGCACAGTCACCGATCACCTTGAGGTGTTTGGGACCGTTTGGCCCATGGGGAATTGTAGAACTTGAGGGTTGTTGACCTACTGAGGAAACAAAAGGAATCTCCCAATTGGTGAAATGCAGTTAAGAAATGGATCCATGTGAATCCACTACTGAAAGTCTAGTGCTATATGAAGTGTAGTAAATACTGGACCGCCGTCAGTCTCGTGCAGTGCTTTGTGTTTTCTCATTGAACAATTAGACAGGACAAAAAACACTGCTGTGGTTCTGCATACATCCGGCCAGACTTCGCTAAATCCTTTTCTCGGCTAATCCATAATTTTAGGATGGTTGTTGAATGCAGAACAAGTTTTATCAGATTTTATTTTTTATTAATGTGTTTTTTTTGGACCTGGATACACCCTCCTTCCTTCTTTGTATGTCACAGATTCATTTTATTTTCCCATTCTGATTCTCCCAAATTTGTTCAAAATTAGAGCTAGGACATTTTTCAACCACAATTAAAAGCTAGTATTATTGGTAGTGATCTAACAGGAATGAATATTATAAGCAAAGAATCCCAGCTACTGCTCCGGACTACATTATTAAATCAGTGTAAATGACGCCAAAACAAAACAAAACAAAAAAAAGCCTAAACTATCCAACCACCATGTGATATGACTAACAACACAGTACACCCTCAGTGATGTGTGTAATTGTGGTTTTCTGGTACTGAATATTAATGTCTAGCAACACCCCACAAAACCTAGAAACACCAATCCTTGGAAGTAAAAAAGAAAAGAAAAAGAGAAAAAAGGTTACTGTCATCTTGACAAGTTTCGCCTCAGATTGCGGTTGGCTTACAAATGTCTCAACAAGCAGGACGCCGTGCTGACAACACCACAGTGTAACCGAACCACCTCATAGGGAAACCTGCACTTACTGTATAAAGAGCCAAAAACACAAGAGAGACAGAGGCCTGAAGAGTCCTCCGCAACGCAAGAAAAGAGCCTCAGCTTCAAAACTGCTCTAAAAAGCTACTGCTTGACAGTCAAACAAACCACGAGTGACAAACTACAGTTTCCAGTGCTACCGTGAAAAGCCGTTTTCTCCCCGCGACATGGCCCTACTACAGTGAAGCAGACCACCACAGGAGTCATGCGTTCGAGTAGAAGCACCGTACTGCATCCGTGTGGGTAAGGTCGGGGTATTTGAATCAGCTCTGGTGAGCTCTCATCATCAGTGTGAGGTACTGTACCGGCTGTGGGGAGGCTTGCTGAAACAGCCTCAGGCATTGTGTGAGTTTGATAGACCTTTATGTTTTGTTTAAGCACTGCTAGTCTGTGTTCACTGGGACAAAAATGATCCACCTCATCTGATGACAAACGTCTGCCCTCCAAAAAGTAAAAATCAACTCTCAACAGTCAACAACAAGACAAAAACACTAAATTTCACTATATCATTCATTTATTTTAATTCTTTTGCCCTACATCGGTTTTAGTAACTAAAGTCAGCCTTGGATTCTGAGAGGTAATTCTGAAATGTACAGCACAAATAAAAATTAAAATTAAATCGGTAGATTGATGGGAAAACCGTTTAGAGGTCAGTTTTGAGGGAAGCTGTGACGCTCTAAATTTCTCCCACCATATCTCACAACGCAGGTGCAGACTGGTAAGTGTTATAGAAAGACAGAAAACGATGCATTTATGTGTGACTCTATCGTACATGTTTACAGATATACAGTTATCTTGTTGTACACAGTGACATTTCAACGACTAGAGTTGTTCTACATTCTACACAGAAGACTACCATGTTCAAGAGTCCTGTCAGTGTATTTTTGCAGCTTCGTGTTTTCTTCAAATCAACCCCAGAGTATGCTGTTAACAAATAGAGCTGGTAAGATCGGGTTGGGTTGCTATAAAATTATTTTTTTTCCCACAAATGAATAAACTTCATTGTTATTTTTAAAACTCTAAAAAACCTGGAGGTACAGTCAGGAAAAACAGGAGGTACAGTTGGTTGGTTTCTGTTTCTATCAACTGATTTGTATCTTTTTCTTTCTTTGACGGTGAAATCAGTACACAACATCCACATTCAGAACCACTTCGGGCAGGTATGTACCCCTTAGATCCTGCTCTTCATTCCTTTCTAGCAAAAACTTTGAAATCCTTTTGACGTGTATCATTAAGAGGTTGTATTGCGTCCAGGCAAAGACAGTCCAACAGAGTTGACTACGGTTTACAAAGTTTCACTAGTCGGCTGGACCTGAAGAGTTTAAAGATTACTGTAGGTCTTTTGTCTTTTTCTTTTTTTTTCATTAAAAAAGAAAATTAAAAACGCTCAAAATGATCAGGTAACAAGGCATACAAAATGTGGAAAAGGGGAAATGAAAGATTGGACTGAGGTACCCTGAAGCCTGAGGTAGATCACAATACTGACATGCGCACTGTTCACATCCTGACCAAAGTTAACGCGATGGTTCACTTTACTGTTCTCCTATTTTTTCAGGTTTTTATTTATATTATTATTCATAGTCTAGTTTTCAAGAAAATAAACACTTCCCTTCAAAATAATATGGCAGTGTCCCACTGAGGAAAAAAAGAAAAGGACTTTGTTTTCTTTTAGTTTCTTATCAATAGCTCTCATCACAAAATAGGAAAAAAATAGATTCATAAATATTACTCTCTCTTTTATATATATATACACACACGCTTGCGTACACGCACATACACACATACACACACACGGAGGAAGCTGTGCGTATTGGCAATAACCTTGTGTCTGGAAGATGAAGCTGATGGGTGAAGTCTGAAAGGTGACAAAATAAGGCAACAAGCTTCCATGGTCTCCAAAGTAAAGCACAAGGGGACACCAGGACCTGCGTGTCCAGCGTACTCACAGAGTGGTAGGCCAGCTCGCCAAAATAAAACAAAAAAAAAGTTAAAAGAAGAGAGCGAGAGTGAGAATGACAGTCTGTGTGTCTGTGCCTCTGGCCCGGCCTGCTGGACACGGCAGGGGTGATATTTCTAAAAAGGCTGCATATTGTACATTCACAGCTGTCATGCCGTTTTAGAAAGCTCCCTGACAAAAGGGGTTAAAGCCAAACGCGGCTGCGGTCATGTTTGCGGTTGTGTGTGTACCACAGGTCATACAGTGCCTCCCCATAACACCCACCCCCCCCCACCCCTTTAACCCCAAACTCTTCCTCACTGCCACTCCACACCACGAGTCTGCACCCTCCCCATCCCGCACTCCCTGAAAAACCCCTTCCCCGTTCTGGGCCCTCAGCTCACATTTTGTGTTGGCCCTCCTGACGTCCTCATAAGGCAGAGCGTGTGGCAGGTGCACGTTCACAATGACTGGTCGCCCATTAACAAGCAAAGGTGCACCACTTTTCTTTTTAAGACGTCAATTTTTGCTCTGGTCGTCGTCGAAGGATTTTTTTTTAATATTAGGACAACAAGCATGAATGTACATATAGTCTAGTGTACAGCATGGGAGAGTGATACCAGTTTACTGGTAAAACAAAACCAAAATCCCTCTGTTGCAGTTAACATCTATTCTGTTGAGCAAAAGTGGCAGTCAGTTTGATGTTATCAAAAGCCTATGGAGAAAAAAAAAGTGTTTATTGAAAACAAACCTTTTTATCCTATTAAAAATACATAATGGCAGATGAGAGAGAGAGTGATGAGAAAGTGAAGCAGAAGTTAGCAGAATAGAAAGAAAAAAAATAAAGTGTAGCATCAGACATGAATGGAGAGGGACGTTATCTTTTGCGTTGGCACACACACAGGCTTGTTACAAAGACTCAGAACCATTCACCATATTTACTTTATAGGGGTTTTCTTTTTTGATTTCAGTGGCCTATGTGAACAAACAAGGGAAACCGCTTTATGTGGCTGTCACAGCCCAATCAATCTCTGGAACAAGCAAAATATTAAAAACTCCACCGAGTTGTACTGTCATTTTCAAAAATAACAGCGCATCCTCCGGGTGCATCAATATACTTTTCTACTCTGTATTAATACTGCTAAGGATATTTCATCTTACAGTCTGAAGATCATCTCAATCTCTTGTGAGAGAAGGTGTCCATTGTCCCTCTCTCTCGCTCTAATCCAAAATATCAAACACAATGCCTCGTATACGCTCGTGTTAATACAGCTTTATCTGTTTGTTAGGCCTATGTTAGTCCAACTAAAGAGATAACGTTATGCAGGGCGACATACTATTTCCTGTTGACCTTTTTAACTGTGAAGACAACAGTTCCCAAATTCTCTGCCATTTCCAACTTTCTTTTAGAATTTTTTTTTTGGTCTTTTTTTAAATATTATATTATATCAGTACGATTTCTCCCACTCTATCTGCTCTCACAGGGCTGGCAGTGCACACAATGCCCTCAGCCTTTGGCTCTCACTTGTTTCCCCCCGAATGAAGTTCTTTGGTTTTGATCCCGGTGCTGCTGGTCTGCCCTGCATGTCCCCCTTGGCCTTGGCCTTTGTCTTGGTAGGTCTCTGTCCGTTTGGGAGGGCTACATTCATTGGCTGGCGCCCGCTGGAGCCACCCCGCTGGTCACTTGGAGTGGTGCGGTGACACGGCGGCGCCCTGCTGGTGCTTCTGTTCCTGCTGTTTCACCTGCTGAATGATCTCCCGGATCTTCCTCTGTGCAGTCTGTTGGAGAGACATCACATGTGGGACGAGGAGTTAATTGTCTCATGACAAGATGTTGACATTAAAATAATGGACAGGGAAGAACTACCACAATGTAAAAAGGAAGAATAATGATCATTAAATCCTACATGGAATTATATACATCGATATATGTAAAATGTATCTGAAAGACTGTTGATGTGCAGATAACTGACAAGTTTCTATGAATTGCAAAGCATCAAGAAGGGTAAGCTGAAATATGAGGGGGGATGAATTGTATGTTTGTTTATGTGTTTTTCTTTCTTTTTCATTTGCTTTCCTCTATTTTTCCCCCTGCAATTATCTGTCTGTCAATTGTATTAATGTATGGTATAAATATGCGTTGGTGCCGTTAGCTGGGGACGGTGTCAAACTAATAAAAAGCAAAACCAAACCAGTGAGCTCCAGCTGAATTTATCATTGTGATGGCAGAAAATTGTTTTCTCTTTTAGTTCTTTTATGCAAGTGCTTATAATAGTACTACTTTTCTATTATTATGTCTTATATATTCTTTTAATATATATTCTTTTCTTTAACCTTTTCTTTTTATTATAATACTCATTATCCTAGTCTGTCCACATGTGTAGGGTTTAGGTCAGAGATGTGAAGTTGTTTTATTGTTTTCCTCACCCAGCCTTGACTGGGACCAGTCAAGGCTGGGAGAGGATCTTTGTTCCCCAAAACATAGAAACCTAGCCTGTGTAAATGATTATGCATCCATTTGCTTGGGGCCAGATGTTGATGACTGTCCTAGGAGACAGAACCTCTGGTCCAGCTGATTTATGTTGTACTTCTCTGTTTATTCTCTTTTATTAATAAACCACAATTTTAACAGATAAAGACAACGGTTTGTTGTAACTCAATTATTTGCTCAATCCCTCACCAGGAATACCACAATTTTCCATTACAATCATCATTCATTTTTTTTGACAATACAGCTTTTGTACATGTACACGAGAAAATCAAAAATCAAAAATCAAAGATCAAAACAATCCCAACTCAAGGTCCACTTTCTAACCTGTTCTGGAGATTTCAATCATATCAGACAGTCTTCATCATTGGATGGAGTTTGCTCAGTTGTCTCGTAGATGGATCTGTTTACAATTAATTAATTATTAAAAGCTACTGGGCTTGCATGCCTAGTTGTCTCCATGGCACTAGACCATGTGATATGGTTGAAAGCTTCAGAAAAATCAAGTACAGTAAGTGAACCTTGAGTTGGGATTGTTTTGTCCAAAAATAATTGCTGTTATATCTTTGTTAAACAGACAACATGCTCACACCGACCAGTAAGACATTACACTGTTTAATGACTCCCCTGTTCACAGAGCCTTACACCTTGTTTTGCGTACCTGGCTGGCAAAGAAATGCCCACTGATTTTCACAAAGACCTCATCATTCTCGTCTGGAGTTTGGTCCCGCGGTACGATGACCTCAGCGCTTGTAAGGTTCTGCAGCTCGTTTACCTGGGGAAAAAACACTCCAGAGATCATCATCTTGCTTTGAATGTCACCTCCAGCCTCACTTACAAAACATGCTGACAGACAAAGTATCAAATTATGGCACACTGAAAACACCCTTTGAAGAAAACAGGTGTTATTTGGTGTACAGTAAGTGCAAGTCCAAGTAAATGCAATTGTGTAAATATAAATAGTAGCTCATTTCAAAACAACTTGCTGAGTTACTTTTTAATATAGAGAATGTTGATAGAGTTTTTTTTTCCCCGAGCAGAGTTCAAACTACAGTCTTCTGGGTGTGAAGTGGAAATGAAATATTTAAAAGCCAACAAAAAAACTTTCTCTTCTTTGCTGACCGACTGTTACTGTTACATTTGGCCAAAAATGTCTGATGCTTATGGAGATCCCTACTGTGTACTAAATAATTTACACAGTCAATGCAATTTAAGCATCAACTCACCGTCTTGCCGCCTTTACCAATGACCCTGCCGGCTGCAGTTGAGGGAACCTTGATGTGCGTCTCCAGTTTGACCTCCTCCTTCGCTGAGAAGAAGTTCTCCTCTTTCAGCTTCCCAAATATCCGACCTTGGGCCTGGAATACAGAGGAGGGTATGAGGCAAGGAGAGACTGGGGAAAATGGGAGGACACAGTGATCCACTGCAGTTTACTATAATACAGGAAAATATAATAATCATGATTTTCTTTTTAAATCTATAGCAATTTTAAGTAGCAATCTCATCCTCAAAATGTTTGCATACAATTTTAGCATATAATAATGACATTTTAATGCATATTTGTACACACATTGTGTGTCAAGTGTTTTTACCTTAAACTGAGCCTCTGGGGTTCCAGTAATGATTACCATCCTCTCAGTCACATCTGGGCTCTCAGCTGGGGCAATCTGACACACACACACACACACACACAAACAGGTTATGGAGACAAACAAGGAGATAAAATGTGAATTTGTTCTGTGGTCATTCTATCCATGTAACCAGTGAATCATCTGAGCAAATTCCTACAAATACATTGCCTTAGATTACGTTATGAGAATTGACCAGCTGTCCCACCTCACTAGACAGGGCTTGAGGGGCTTTCTGAAATGCCCAACTCACTAGTCATCTCCTTATTTTTGTTTTTGTCTTTGACCACGAATAACTAACATCCTCAGATGTGGTCCGTGAAGTGCTGTTGACTCAGCCAGCACTGACTGCAAACTTGATAACTTCACCTTAACTTCAACTCGTGTTTGAGGGTGTAACGACCGCGTCTTTCCCCCTCCTAACTGAAGTCAGCGCTCTATTGACGCCAGCAAACCCACCTTGATGGAAGCTCCAGCGAAGTGGGCGAGTTGTTTGATGTGCTGCCCCTTCTTGCCAATTAGGGCCCCGACCGCCTGAGTTGGAATAAAGAGGTAGACAACCTCCTGTTCTTGAGCCTGTTGCTGAGATACAAAAAACAGAGCGCACAGGAAAATACATTTCACAATTTCTTTTTTGCTAAACTCCACCGCTGATGGTAGCAGAGAAAAACACTGAAAAGTGCTTTAATTTTACTTAACTCGTCATATACTTGAAGAGCAGCGGAAAACGATGACACCACATGCAAGGAAAGCTAAATTGAGCACTCTTCGAGGGTTTTCTCTTCAGGTAAACATCCCACTCTAGCTGGGACTGAACGGAACATTTCCTATTAAGGCCGATGGTTGCCCTATGTTTTTGTTTATCTTAGCTTGGTAACACTCGTGTATTCGAGGTTTACAAAGTGAATTTTTACGAGCCACAGGACCACTCTGGGCTGAAAAGTCCCCATCCAGAAATATTTGTGGTGTTCTGGTGACTGGGTGATGGTACGCAGGAATGCCAGACTCGCTGTTAGACATAAATGCTGACTGAGAGGTTGTCACAGAGTGTTATTTATGTCTCCGGCTCTATTAGTCTCATATCTTTTTCTTTACACTGTGGCAGCTCCTTGCATGTTTACCACAAGTCACAGTGCAAAGAGAGACTTTACTCAGCACGTACAGCTTAGAAAACATCCACGGTTTGAGGCTTTTCCTAAGATTCTTGTGTGCTAAAAAGCATGGCTTTAAATGCCCTCAACTATTACAATAATTAGCTACCATCACCAACAAATCTAAGTCTCTGATCACCAAGGCTACACTGACAGTAGTGCAGATTGTAGGGAACATACTGAGTGCTGGTGAGGGGTGGCACTTGCTGGAGGAACCCCGTACAGGCCACTGAGTTGTGAAGAGTGACTCTGAAAGTGAAGTGACAAGCACACCGATCAGATGGCACACAAGCACACACATTTATACACACATGCGTATACACAACTCGAGATGTTGTTAGGGGGAATTTAAACTCACAGTGAATCACACACTAACTTTCTTGACTACGATGCAGGCAAATACATTCTCACACTCTGTCTCACACCACTTTGGCTCGACCTCGTCAGGCAATGAGTGGATACTTTGTTTTACAGACAAACTGACTCATTTCTGGAGAAGATGGGGAATTCTGGTTGTTTCAAACTGTGTACAACAGCATGCAGGAAGACCTGAGTCAACACAGTATTGTTTCTTTAAAAAGCACTTCAGGGGGAACCTGGTTTACCATGTGGGAACAAATTGCTTTAAACTAATCCCTGCAGGAGCTGCGCATCAGTAAGCTGGGCGGCTGAACCCCACAGCGGTAAAGTCTAAAAGAAGCATTTTTTAATCTTTTTTTCACTAGCTTTTATGGTTTTGTGCAGTTGCTGCAAAGCATACTGTACTCACTAAGAATGGGTTGTATCCTGCTGGTGCCACAGGGGGCACTGCACCGCGTGGTCCAGCAGAAGGGGGCAGCACCGGCAGACCAGAGGAGAAGATTCCCAGAGCGTTCAGATTCAAGCCTGGGATCAGGTTGGCCTGTTGCTGTGCAGAAGAAGAGAGGGAGTGGCAGATTTTAGTCACGACTGGAAAACTACATTTGGATTTAATTAACGCAGATTATTTTATTTAATTTTCTTTTATACCAATTTTCACTGCAAAAATATGCAGTTTTTTTAAGTAGCAGATTAAACAGCTTTTTACTTGGATTTTAATTCCCCAGACATCCATGTTTCCTGCTGCACGAGGACACCGTGCTACAGTTTACAGTAAACAAAGATCATTGAGCACAGCATAGGAAATCTACGGCCAATAAGAGTTAAAGAGAAAAAAATAAGGAGAAAATGTAATCGACTACTTCCAAGTAAAAATACCTGTTTTTGAATAACAA
>NW_024040334.1:0-29537 GCF_014851395.1 Micropterus salmoides | reverse complement strand
GCCTTTTCATCTCTGCCTAAACAAGAAAGACATAAAATCAGCCACTGTGGTTCTTACTGTGTCCACAGTTTATCTAAGCTATAAAGATACATTTCTGATTCTGCTACTGAACTTTTGACTTTTTGCTTTTTGAGACTACAAGACTATGGAAAAAAAACAAACATAGACAGTGTTGACAGTGTTTGTATGTTTCAAAAAATGCTTTACAGACCCACCTGCCAGGTTGTTTACACACCCCATCTCTCGTGGTTTCTAGCATCAAACATGCAGGTATCTTTGTCAGGCCAGAGCTTGATTGATGGTTTACTTTTGTGTGTGTTGTATTTAAAAAAATTTAAAAAGCTTATTTTAATTTTAATTTTCAGAGAGAGACGAGGAGAGAAAGATGGCAAATGTCAACAAAGGTCCCCACCAGGACTCAAACCAGGGCTGTTTAATTACTGTACTGATCAGTTTGTATTTAAATACCAATTACTGTATATAAAAATGTGATGTTTTGTACACTAAAGCATTTTAGTAGGCATGTTTTAATCACATAAAACTTGAATGTGCTATAGAGATTTTGTATAGGTCTGGTGTTTTGCTCGGGCAACACTAGTAGTTACTACAATCATTACTCACATCAAAAATTACAAGATTACATTAAACAAGGCAAAACTGGAATCAACAGCAACAGGTGCATATCACATATTTAACACCCAGTACAAAGGAAAAAGCAGCAGGGACAAATGGACAATGAGAGGCCACTGGAAAATAGTACTCACAACATATGTAGCAGCATAAATATTGACAGAATGCTGTCACCATCCACCATCATACTCACTATTCACTATCACTACACAGGATTGCTCATATTCATATTCATATTGAACCCAGTGTCAGGAAATTAGAGCTCTAAATATCTGCATCTGACAACATTTTGATTTCTAAAGAAGAAGCATGTTGCATCTCCAGCATCAACACTGTCAAATGGACCTGGATTAGAGGCTGGATTGTTTTAAGTCCTCTCTCAAATACACAGCTGCTGCTTTTTCTCAGGCAGACATCAAGTATGATTGACTTGATACCACTGGTGCTAATGTGTGTGAGGCCATGTTAATTTGCAGTTCATTCCCTCTGGGATTCCTAAGCTCTCCTATGATAGATCTGTGAATCTGTCTGCCCGTCGGAATACAACACTTTAATACCCGGCACGCCGCAGAGAGGCTGCTGCATAACGAACCTGTCACTCACTCCCCAGCAAATGCTGGACTGTGTATGTCTGTGTGTGTGTGTGTGATAAGTTTAGATCGTCTGTTTCCAGATATCCAGCTGGGTGAGAGACACCTGAACACAACTGATGAGAAATATTTGTCTGTGTTCTGTCAAGACATTCTATCTCCATGTTTGGTTATTAACATTTTCAGACGGATGGACATTTACATCGGGTTTATGCACACTCTTAGTTTTATAAAAGCTTTCTTTGTTCATGAAAAGATGATACATTGGAGATAAATGTTTTCCCAGTAAATTGAAACTAAAAGTTTGCTCAGAATCTTTTCACTTTAAAAGTTGGGTGGGCGACTATGTGAAAATAAGTCAATTGGAATAAGTTTTTCTTGACTTTTTGGGATTATGTATAATACCTGACCTGAGCAGCTGTAAAAGGACAGCATTCTCTTCACTAGAATAAGTTCTGTTTGTCATGGGGCTCACATACAAGGGTTTCCTTTACAATTCAATGGTTTAACGGGTCCTGACTGGTGATCTAACACCAAGTGTGAAAGGATGGCACCCTTTTTAAAGTTCAAGTCACACTTTGACACCATGGTTCAGCTGGTTGTCTCGCTGGGAGTGATTCTTTCATGACAGCTGTTGATGGACAATAACCTGTGTTTTGTTTCTCCCTGGTGTGTATTTGCATGTGTGTTTGTAGCTGCAGCAGTGGCGGGCCCAGCAGGAGGAGGTGGCGAAGCTGGAGGCAGCTATAGCTGCTAGACAGCAGGAGGAGGAAGAGGCGAGGTTAAAGAGGGAGCAGGAGAAGGAGACTGCCATCAGATCGCAGCAGAAAGAAAAAGTAAACATAAAAAATACATGTGTCAGGGTTACACACAGCTTTTGTAAAAACACGCGTTATAATCAAACCAAGTTGAATTAAAGCATTATTGCATAAGATATCTCCATAAACAGGTATATTAGTAAATATTATCTCAAGATGATAGATGGTATGTTTTATCCTTTGCTCAACTCCATATATTGTGTGCATAACTTATTACCCTGTGTGTAAAAATGTATTACCTTGAGAGGAAAAACAAGGTTATTTACTATAAATGCATATGATTCTTTATCATGCAGTTAGCCCACTTAAGATGCGCGCAGCTACCTCTTAATGGAGAGAAACACAGGACTGTCCTCAGCAGGAATGATCTGCTGTATATTTTAGTGGACAATAGGTATAGATGGGTTAGGGTTAGATTGATGTTCACAGTGTGCTGAGAAAATTGCCTCAAAAATAAATAAAATAAGTAAGAGACATATTAGCTCAGCTGGATCCCAAGCATTGGCCACACAAATAGCAATGATTTCACCGAAAAGAAAGTACTTCTCAAAAGCACCTATTTATATGTGGCACGTCAGCTCTTGCTAAAACCCTTTGGTGTGTGTACGAATAAGTGTATGAATGCCTTCTCACAGAAAATGATATGGCTGAATCCCTATATAGCACTGCAAGTTGGTGTGGGCTATTTTATAGAACCACTGGAAATACTATGTAGCTCTCCGTAAGTTGTGAACACTTAAATAACTTGTTTGCATTAGATAAATAAAAACATATTATCCTTTGGGACATCAGAAGCTCTGTATTAAATGAAACCATATTATCATACCACATCATAAGATTTCCAATATATGGCATCCGTTTGAAAAAATTACACTAGCTTCCAGCTGTTTACCATTTGTGGATACACTGTTTGAAGGATTTAATTGTGAGCACACATGAAGATCAAATTGAAAGCATATGTTGTTACATGTATCTGGGTATTTTGATCATTCAATTTAGTTATTGTCCTCACAGGTGCAACAATACCAGAATGTGTGCGTGCGTCTGACTGTTTAATTAACTCTCTCCTCAGGGGTCTGCTAGGAGAGCATGGGCAACCTGAGACACTCTGATTAATGAGAGTATTTAGGCTGCATTGGATTCCATATAATTTAGTACAATGGTCCGCCAGACATTGAAATATCATCTCATTCTCTCTATTTACACTTATCTGATTCCCGCTCTGTCACAATCGATAGGACATGACGATCCTAAGAGAGTCAAATTAGTAGGAGTGTGGCTACCGTTCTTGTGGCTGTTGTTAACTTCTTGTTGATATTCTTTGTAAACTGTTATTTTCCCCCAGGTCAGGCAGTTTTATTTAAAGCAGCAGAAGAGGAGGGAGGTGCAAGGGCAGAGGGATCAAGAAAGACTCGCTAATCTGAGAAGCATCATGGAGGAACAGGCAAGGCGAGATAAAGAGAGGTAAGTTTTTTTTGTCAAAATATGTGTCACTAGAAACTGAATTTGAATCATTTATATTTGAATTTGAATTGCTAATATTGAATAATTGCATTAAAAAATGAATTTGAATCACATAATTGCCCGCTGATGACTTGGCATCAGTAGCTTATGCCAAGCTAGCAAGCAAACCTAAAGCTTGATCTTACTCTTTGCAATTGTAACCGCTGTCATCAATGGGCCATGTATTATAGACAGTTTAAGGTCTGGTATAATGTAAAATAATCTTATCCAAGTAACAGAACTCTAATTTATTTGTTCACATGTAATTTTAAACTTACGGTGAACAACACTCTATAAAAACTTTGTTGTCTTGCCATGTCTCATTGGACTGAATTTGATTTGAGTTAAATTTTTCAGTGAGGATCAAATACATTTTCCGAGCAACTGAATTCAATTCCATTCAGTTTCAAGTTTACTGAAATTCAGTTCCAAATTATTAAATTCAATTTCAAATTATGCTATTCAGATTCAGTTTTTCAATGCAAGGATTCAAGTTAACAATACAAATTCAAATGATGTGATTCAAAATTCATTTTTTTATGCAATTATTCAAGTTGAGAAATTCTAATTCATAATATAAATTATTCAAATTTACTTTATTGTCACATATTTCTGCCCATAGATAAGTGTTGCACCATGGGACCTTGAGAGATCCTAAAACAGAATCCAGAACCCTATACATTATTGCCCATTATCAAGCATGACATGACATGCATTTACCTTTTTGCTGATGGGCTTTCAACCGCTTACAACCACAGATATACTGCAATTACATATTTATGTTTTTATTAGTATACCCAGTATCAAGCCTAAGTTACTCTTGTTATATCAGTTATTTATTGTCATTCAACCATGTAAAACATGAAGGAATGAAATGAAGTCCAGCAGCGTACAGAATAAATAACAACTTAAGATAAGCCCTATAAAAAAACATTTAAATAATCATCAGCTATAATAAACACATAATATGACTATAAGCTATGTTACAATCATTAACATGGAACCCCACGGTATAGGGCTAAACAATTAATGAAAATATGATCAAGACTGCACTGCATGTCCAAGTGCAATATCCAAATTAATTGTCTGAGACCAAGCAGGGAGGGTCTAATAAAAAGATGCAATAGTTGCATTTTGAGAAGTATAGGATTGAGTATATTTGGAGGTTACCCGTACTTTCAATTCCAGACAGACTAGGGGAGACTAAGGGAGACTGATAAACAGAACATTGTGTTGTGACAGATCATGAGACATGATCCACGAGACATCTAGAATATTTCCATCTGATGGTATGGTCACTCACTGTAAACATCATATAACTTCAATCAAAAGCAAGAACAAGCTTATACACAATACACAGTGTATGTGAAGATGTCAAAAAGTGTGGAATGAGATGATTTAACAAAGTGAGAGCTATTTAAAGTGGAAATAAAAGAGGAAGGTTATATGCTAAGAAGTTTACTTCTGTATTTGTGGAATCCAGATTTACTCAACTTAACAGCAGCTGAAAATCTTGTGTGGTTTGACTTCTCACCTTGCTACAGTGACGTGAACATGTACTCCAGAGAGTCAGTACATTACTATTGGGCGTGGTTAAAGGTGCAATACATTTAAGCCGTTCGACCAGGTAGGGGAGTGAAACGCTGTTTTTTTAGCATGGTGTTAAGTTACTCTTGAAAGATAGAGGATTCTGCATTTAAAACATATTCTGTTTGGTGTGATTTGCTTAGCATTTCTATGGAGACACTCACAGAGACTGATGTTAATACCAGATAATGGTGTTGATGGGTTTGGCCGTGTGAATCAACTGGATCAGGAATGAGAATAGGGGGGCTGAGAAAGAGATAAAAACAGATGATAGGAGAGGAGCCGCACTCTGGCAGCTTCATAAAACCCACCACAGCCCAGAGGCCAGCTATGTCAGAAGTGATAGGTAATGTTGGCCATGGCTGAGGCAGAGGAAGAGAAGCTGTATAGGTCTGATGTCCACACTCTCTCTGCTCCCTCTAGGGTACAGTTTCGGGCAGATATGTTGCAGTGGCGAAGGGAGGAGAGAGAGGCGCGGGAGCTTGAGCGGCAGAGAGAAGAAGAAGAGAAACAGAATCGTCTGGAAGTTCTCAGAAACCAGGTGGATCATTATCTGCTCTGAACCCTTTCAACCACTGTGATTTACTCTGTCAGTTGGAAAGACCCACAAGGGAAGACTTGGACTCATCCTTATCTAAGTCAAGGCATCACTGCCACCTCATGGCAGTAAGTATGAAGACAACCATATGTTATCACTATATAAAATGTTTTTTTCCTCTATTCATCTTAGGTTGGGGTGGTGGCAGAGGCAGACCCAGAGAGGATGATGGCAGATACAGAGGCTTGGAGAAGTCGACACTTGAATGTAAAGTTTGAGTTTGAGCTCCAAAGGCCTCTCTACAGTATTAACACGTACACAGACACACAGGTGAGGCAAGATAACATATACTCTAATTTAACCTTTAGTTTTGTATGATTATGAAAACACTGCATGGCCGTATCTATGTTGTACATATTATGAGCCAACAAGGCCTCTTTCTCCAGTTTCCTTGATGTTCAGTTTCATTTTTCATCATCACGCATAGACCAGTAAACCGAAATGTGCACATCCCACACAGCAATCATAGTAATCTTATAAGGATTAGGACAACTGCACCAACTCCAGCACCCAGAACAAACTCATTTAAAATGGCTTTCTTCAATGTGAGATCTCTGTCAAGTAAGACTTTTATCTTAAATGATTTTATCTTGTCTGCAAATCTAGATTTTATGCTTTTAACTGAATCATGGTTGTAAATGAATGACTATAGCCAGCTAGCTGAACTGTGTCCGCCTCAGTATGATGTTTTAGTCAACGAGGGTCAGTGGTCATGGTGGAGGCCTAGTGAGCGTGTATAGGAAAAATTTTAAATGTCATCAAGTACGCTGTGATGAATTTAACTCCTTTGAAGTTCTCACTCTTGAACTTGGAGGGTTGCAACCTATCATACTTGTTATAATTTATCGCCCCCAAAACTGCCTGGAGGATTTTTATCAGAGCTTCCTGAATTTTTAGCTACTCTGGTTTTAAATTATGATAGAATTGTTCTTTGTGGGGATTTTAATATTCATGTTGATGACCCCACCAATGTTAATGCAACTGACTTTTTAAATATGGCCACTTCTTTTAACTTCAAGCAACATGTCAAAGGGCAAACACATAACCGTGGTCATACATTGGACTTGGTTTTTACCCTGGGTGTCAGCATTTCCTCTGTGGAATTAATGGACATGACCATATCTGACCACAGATGTATTGTTTTTAGCTGTGATTGGCCGGTTACTCATGCCGCCTCACCAAGCTCCGTGTTTCAAAGTTTTGCGCATTCTTTCATAGCCAAGCCAACACCTGTCTGATTCCAACACCAACAATCTGGTTGATCATATCAATAATATCAGCTTGTCGTCACTAAATATTACTGCTCCTCTAAAGGTTAGGCCTACGTCTAAAGCTAGTAAGCAACCCTGGATAAATGACAGCATTCGCAGCCTAAAAAGGGAATGCAGGAAAGCAGAGCGCAGATAGAAAAATCCAGTCTCCAAGTCCATTACCTCAGTCTGAAGGATTTATTAATTAACTACAATAACATGGTTAAGGATGCGAGAACTATTTTTCTGAACTCATTACTACATAAACACAATCCCAGGTTTCTGTTTAAGACTGTGGATCAGCTGGTAAACCCAACCCCTCCTTGTGCCTCAGCTGGAAGTAATGATGACTGTGAATTGTTTTTATCTTATTTTACCAATAAGGTGGTGTCAATCAGAGCCTCTATTATCCCCGCGGCCTCTTACTCAGAGGTCCCTCACCAGCAACAAGAGAGTTTTAACCAGTTTTATCCCATTGACTTGTCTGAGCTTTTAAAAACAGTATCACAAATGAGAGTGTCCTCCAGCCCACTTGATATAATACCTACAAATTTTTACTGAAAGTAATGGATTCTGTTGGGCCCCATTTGATCTCTGTTTTTAACAGCTCCCTATCTACTGGTTGTGTCCCTGATTATTTTAAAACGGCTTGCGTGAACCCACTTTTAAAGAAACCTGGTTTAGATCCCTCCCTCCTACAAAATTTTAGACAAATTTCAAAACTGCCTTTTATTGCAAAGATTCTAGAAAGAATTGTGTCCAAACAGCTGCTCACTGTGCTGGAAAATAACAAAATATTTGAAAAGTTTCAGTCTGGTTTCAGAAAGTACCACAGCACTGAGACTGCCCTGCTTAAAGTCACCAATGACCTTTTAATGTCTGCTGATGAAGGCATGTGCTCAGTCCTGGTACTCCTGGACCTTAGCGCTGCTTTTGACACCATTGATCACAACATCATGTTAGACAGACTGAGGCACTGGGTGGGGATCTCTGGTACGGCCCTAGAATGGTTTTCATCCTACCTGTCAAATAGGAAGTTTTGCGTGTCTGTAAACAACTATGTCTCTTCGTTCTGTCCAGTTAATTATGGTGTGCCTCAGAGGTTGGTCTTAGGACCCATTTTGTTTTCCTTGTATCTGCTTCCCCTTGCACATATTATCCATAAACATGCCATTTCTTTTCATATTTATGCTGATAACACACAAATGTACTTGCCTGTCAGATCCACAGACCCTGGAATGCTGAGTTCACTTAACAACTGCCTTTGTGAAGTTAAAAAATGGATGTCAAATAATTTCCTCCAGCTGAACTCAGACAAAACAGAAATCCTGGTCATCGGGTCCCAGCAGATGGCAGTTTTGCCATCTGCTGTTCCCTAGTAAATCACATTAAACCTTGGTGTTTGGTTTGATAGTAATTTAAATTTCGAGCAGCACACCACAAAGCTTGTTCAATCATGTTTTTATCAACTTAGAAATATAGCAAAAATTCGATCTATGTTAACTTTTAACAGCCTTTTCACTTGTTTAACCCAAAAATCTACTGATCGACTCCAGACTGTCCAGAACTCAGCTGCCAGGCTTTTAACCAGAACAAAGAAATATGACCACTTCACCCCTATTTTGCTTCATTACAGAGGCTCCCAGTATGTTTTAGAATTGACTTTAAAATTTTATTGATCACTTTTAAAGCTCTTCATGGCCTCTCGCCTTGTTATATTTCTGACCTTTTAGTCCCATACGCACCAGCACGTACCTTGAGATCCTCGGGCAGAGGTCTGTTGTCTGTTCCAGAGTCTCGACTGAAAACTAAAGGGGACAGAGCGTTTGCTGTCAGGGCCCCGAGGCTCTGGAACAGCCTGCCCGAGGAAATCAGGTCGGCTGAGTCAGTGAACTCTTTTAAGTCCCTTCTTAAAACATACTTTTATAGGAGAGCCTTTCCCGATCTTATTTGACTTTATTTTATCCCTTTTATTTTATTCTATTTTACTTATTTTATATTTATCTTAAACGTGTATTTTAGTCTTTTCAATGTTTTCTTTCTTTTATCTTGTATTGTTTTTGTATTATTGTCTTTTGGGTATTATTGTCTTTACACTTGTTAAAGCACTTTGTAACTTGTTTTTGAAAAGTGCTCTACAAATAAAGATTATTATTATTATTATTTTGGTGAAACTGATCAGTGACCCATGCAGGTGAGGAAAATTATGCAACCTGGGTCACTGGTCAAACAATATTTGTCCTCATCTCAGATAACTTTGTGTACAGCCTTGATCTCAAGGCCACCCAGTCAATAAGTGGACTGTAGAGAGTGTGTGTGTGTGTGTGTGTGTGTGTGTGTGTGTGTGTGTGTGTGTGTGTGTGTGTGTGTGTGTGTGTGTGTGTGTGTGTGTGTGTGTGTGTGTAACTTATGTTGTGGTGACATAAATCTGTTTACACAGTCACATTGTGGGAATTTGCCGTTGTTTTTGTGGACAAAATGTCACCATAATGTAAATCATTACATTTTAGTCCTGCAATGATGGAAACACAACTGTGTGTTTCTGTCATGACTGTAGAGAACAGGTTTGAATGTGGTTATTGTGTAACACAGGCAATGACTTCTCTTCTAATACCTAACCATGAAGGATTAGTAATTCATCTTGTTTCAGGTACTAAATGTGTAGTAAACAGTAAAAACAAACAACGGTAACATAAGTCAGTGTGATCTAAATAAAAAGCTGGAAATGTATTATTTACTGAGGGTAATTTCTTTCTTCTTTTACTATTTACAGATTGTATCTGATCCAAGAGTGCGGGTTGAGCAGGCTCTGCGGGAGGCTGGTCTGCACCACAGCCAGTATGCCCAAGAGGTTCTGTCTGTTATCAAGCCCCCTAAACCACCTAGACGAGATACCAAATCCACACTGAAATTCTGAACATCTGACCCCAAAAAGGGGGTTGTCACATTATTTAGATCTGCCAGCTCTTGTTCTGGTACTGAGCATTATATTAAATGTAATTTTTCTAAGCTGCATGTATAAGAATCATATGAAGTTGGACAGATTCTGCTGCTTGGTTGTCCAGCTTCTGTAGTCACAAACTCATATACAGTAGCTATAGTATTGACCACAAGTGACACAGTGCAATTACTATTAATGACTTTTATTGTAGGGTTAATAGTCTGCAGCATCTCCTGAGAAATACATCATATCATTCATTGTGTTTGAGCTCTGATAAACATGTACCTCCAACAAATGATAATGACCTCTCTGCACATTTATCACTATGTACTGACTGCCTATGCTACTTTCAGGAAGTTTTAATTTGCATAAACAAGCTTGTACGGCAGAAGCTACAAAATAGTAATGTATGTCTCTAATCATTTAATAACACATTCATCACTGAAATACATTGTTGGAAGATCCACTTCTTGATAGAGAGAGAAATCACTAAGGAATAATAAGTGCCTTGCATCTACCAAGCATATAAGAGGAAAAGCCTTTAAAACTAGACGCCACTAACAAACCTCCACTACTAGTGAATAATCTCCTGACTCGCTATTACACCCAAAGATTTTTAATCCCATAAACATTTGGAATCGTCTCTATTTCTGTTAGATTTGTAGTTATAGCTAAAATCAATATTGTCTATAAATCGCAGACTTGGATTGCCACCACAATATAATAATTTATTAATTTTCCGAAGGAAAAACATGAACATTTTTTGACAGGCAAACAAATTACCAGATGTTGTGGACTTGTTGTGGAAGTGTAAAGTTGATGATACAACTTACTGAGCAATTTTGCTGGGCAATCTTGCTGGTGGCAAGTCTGACAATGTTTTGAACGGATAGCTGTGGGGCAGGGCGGAGTGGTGGGGGAAGGGGATTATGCTAGTTATCTTTACTCATTACCATTGATGGCAACATTGCCCAGCACCAAAGTTGCTCCATGTATCATCAGCTTAAGTCAAATTTTAAAATCATACAGAACACATTTTTTTTTTGAAAATTAATGTTAACTTACATAAGTACCAGAGTATTAAATATTAAACTATGCAATACATACTACAAAGAAATCATATCATTTTGAACAACTTCTTAAATAAGTTTCTAATGCACATATTAACATGTTAAGTACAGTATATATACATATCCACATATCTGTCAAAGCTATATACACTCTATTTGGGAGACTGATGTTGGGATGGGGGATGCAAGGGTCTCAGATGATATGTCCCAGATGCTTCTTGATAAAGTGGGACACCAGGACTTGAGGTCTCTGCTGGTACTCCACCAGAACATCATGAGGGGAGGTGATCTGGTCCCCCTCAAAGCGGTTCAGCAATGTAACGCAGACTACAGCCGCTGGGGTGCAAAAAGAAAATATCAGTCATACAGTCATATATACAGTCTGTTTATGTACATGTTTTGATTTCACACTTGCTTTGGCAATGTACACATCTGTTTCCCATGCAAAAGAAGCCCCACTGAATTGAACTGAATTAAAATAGTAAATGCAACTGTTGGATATCATTGGGTCAAATTATAAATCTGAAGTGAGACACACTAAATGGATGATTGTATCTCCAAACCAGTCAATAAGCTGTGCCACTGTACAGAATGTCCTACATTTTGCAACAAGTACCTTTGAGGCCACAGACACGGCACATAGCAGCAAATACGGTGGACTCCATTTCAATATTCCTCACTCCGGCCTCGTAAGCTTTCCTCAGATACTCCAGTTTTTCCTCATGGGAGAAGGAGCAGAGAGCTCCATCAAGTCGGCCTTGACCTAGAGAGACACAGCACAGCATTTGTCACTCCCTGACCACTGGCTTTGACCTGTTCTGTGTTCTTCCCTGTACATCTCGTGTGGGACAAGGTGATGACAAATGATTTGATGTGATCACAAACAACCAGAGCGTGAGATGCTGTTTATACCTTCATAGAAGTCATGGGTGCACATGGTGTTTCCAATCACTGTGGGAAGGTTCTGAAGCTCAGAGGAGCACTGCAGAAGCTCGCTGGCCACTCCCTTGTCCAGCTCAGTGCTCCTGGTGATAACTTTACCCAGAACCACCTGCTCAAACTGGGGCGGAAGGAGTAGTCCACTGCTTTATCCGTGACCACCACAGTCCCTGGAGCCAGACCTAGAGACGACACCAGGCAGAAATTTAAATCAATTTAGTTTTAAAGTCAGGATAGAGGCGAATTATTTTCACTTTCAAAACCAAAAAGACAAAGTTCTCACCAACTCCACCAGATGTTCCAAGGCGAAACAGGACCACGTCACGGCACTGAGCATGGTGCAGCAGTTTGATGAGCTCATGCAGCATGATGGAGATAGAGGGGACACCCATGCCATGCTGTGATGCAAACAAGATCAGGATGGAAATTGGATGGAAAACAGTGACATTATTAAACCAGTAATATTTTAGGTACTTGCCTTTGGAAATCAAGCCTACTAGGACAGTTTATATCATTGTTCTGTAAAAAATGGTTATGTAATACTTACACTTATAGAGAGCACTGGTCCCACTTTATACATGCAGTAGCGATCAGTTCCCTCACAGATATCTCTGACTTCCTCTGGGTTTCCAGGCAGTTCCAGCTCCTGGTGGATGAACTGGGCAAAAGCCTTCATTCGATTCGCACTGCCACCAACACACACAAACTATGGGAAACAGAGAAGGACTAGTAAATTGTTTTTTTCTAGCTTTTGAAAATTTAAACCTCAAATTTGTTTTTTTTTATTTTAAATTAGCATTTCACAAACCTTAATATCTCCAAACATTTCTGGAAGGTTGTGAGTCTTGGTACTCAAGTTGAAGTGGTAGAGAATATCCTCCTCCATGGTGTCCAAGTAGGGATTTTTCACTTGCACATGTTGTCTAAGAGCAATATAGTACAGCATATTAATAAATGGACAGATTGCTTAAGTGAATCCTAAGAACTATGTATGTGTGCTAAGTGGATTAACACAATAAATGTTGATTTTTAGGAGCAACAAGAAGAAACAAGTCCATTCAAAGCTCAGCTGAGGTCCCCAAAAACTCACTTGATACATTCGTCGTGGTCATTCCCCATACAGTTAAGTAAAATCGGTGCCATGACTGCTGGAGATGCTTTGAAATCCAGTTTAAAATATAAAGTTGTTCTGCTGTAAAAACCTCCAAATACTCCTTGCTGCTGTTTTTGAATAAGTTACGTCTGACTGCAGAGCTAATATAGTGGTGACCTCTGGCCTTGCCACTGATTGGTTCCAGAGAGAGGAGTAGCACTTGCCCTCGCTCACGCAAAAACATCCACCAGCCAGAAAAGACAGCAAAATCAGTCATCAACATGATTGGTCAAAGCAAGAGTTATACCTTCAAAAAGAAAACCATAACAGTGGCGGTGAAAACAATGTTTGTGACGTAAACTGCTGTTATGACTGAACCTTGCAAAACCATGAGCAGTGTCTCAAACAATACCCAAGCCAGTGAATGGATAACGTGTTGTCAGAGAGCTTTTGCAAATAACAGAGATAACATCTGACATTGGTGTTCAAAGCAATGACACCCAGAACCAACTTAATGTACAACCAACAGAAATGCTGATGGTTCAGTCAAGTCAACTACATAAAATTATACATGGCATCATTTGCTCAAAGAGTAATCTTACAATTTTTCATGTGTCTCAGAAAATGGGCCATCATTTGCTATAATATCACGGTATTATGTGGCAAATTATTCACAATAAAAAGTCAGCCTGTGGGAGCAAATGTAAAAGTAAAAAAAGATTGTGAAATATTTTTGAATAACTTTGATTTTATTTGACTTTTATTCCTTAAAGCTGCCTTTTACAGAGTTACAGACACAGCAAAAAAAACTTAACACTAGAGCAACAAGTGCCTTCTTTTCTCAAGGAACGCAGTTTATGAGGCACCGCTAGCAGGCACCATAAATAAAAAGTCCTGGCTTTAATTCAATGAAGCACTTTCACACTTGAGTAATACATCTGACATGAAAAAACAATTGGAACTGAGTACAACGTCTGATGTGGCTCAGCATGAAGGGACAAAGAAATGAATGAGGAGGGGATGGCAACTATTCCTGCTGGAAGAATTTGATCCTTTCCCACGGACTGGCAGTCTGCTAATCTGTTGACATGGAAATGTATACGAGCATGAGTCATTCGCCTAATCATTATCACATACTAATAATCTCTACATTATACTGCCAAGAGGCATCATAAATTCTTAACGGCTGAAATCTTAATGTTTTACACCTCAAATTTTGTGACCATCTTTTCATTATGTACTATATATACATAGAATCAATACACTGCTGGACAGCTTGGCTACATTTCCTTTTATAATAATAGAGGTGAATTTTGATAGTGTCATGAAAAAGCAAGAAAGTAAATGATTTATGGTGACCTGGAAGACTGCAACTCAAACTATCAGCAACAATGAGATACTTACTTGACAGCAAGCGTTGGCTATTGGTTGTCTTCGGCATAACCAAAGCTCAACAGCTTAGACATGTCGATGGGAGCTGGTTTCTTGTCAAACATTCTGTGAAAACAACAAAAGCACAAAGTACAAATTTGATGGAAAGCTTTGTCATGGAAATCTAACCAGATGATGCTTTTATAGTTACAAATTAATTTAATGTTTTGTCATGGCCACAGTTGCCTATTAGATTTTCCAGAGAGGTAAACATTAAAAATGATCCCTACCCCTCCAACATTTTACACCAAGACAAACTCTGGCTACTCATTACAAACGTAGTCAACCAACAAAGCGCACAGAGTCATTGGTATTTAAAATAGTCAGTTTTCTCTTCATTTTATATGAAACACCAACGCTACTAAACTATCTATTTAAACAAGTAATTTAATGTCAGATTTAGACTTCTTGTTCTTCTTGAATCCAATACCTGATCGCTGCACTGCAATTACTTGTTGATGTACAGTATGTCCCGTACAGCGTTGTATCTGAGGTTCTTTTGGGTTTTTGACAAATCATTGACACTACAGTGAACACACAGCACAGATCAGCAGTGAGCCAAAGCAAACAGGTTAATGTCCATATGTCTAGACACCATTGCTCTGTGTACTGCTTAATTTGACCTAGTGTTCAGCCTGACATTTCTGCTTAGTCATCACAATATGGAAACATTTGGTGTCCCTAATGTGCAGACTGTGTCAGCCATATGTGTTATGTCTTATAATGCTAATTAACTACGCAATTTAACTGATGGGGAAGCCATATCATTTTGAACTCCTGTAGAGTATGCAATTTCTTACAGTCATCATAGCAAACAACACTTAAAAATAAGTTACAGAATTAAAGTCAGTCTTAAAACAATAGTCAGATGCCTATGTGTATATTGAAATAAGTTTTGCTTGTTGTAATCTTTCCTGCTGATCATACTAGTATTAATAGATCCCTTTTAATTATGCAACCTAAATATTATAGCGCAGTGATGTGCTATAGTTTTAACACAGCCATACCGTCACTTTAGTCCTGCTAGTGTTCACAGCTAACAGCTGATGAGAGTTGTTCTGGGTCCTCTCCACTTCAGTGTCCTGACAGGGTTCTACCGGGAGCTGAATTAACTCCAAGGTAGTCTCCTCTCCAAAACAAACGGACCCAGTCATTAAAACATTAAAATACAGCCACATAGCAACGTTAGCGTTAGCCTTGTGGTGTGTTTATAGCTATGAGCTGATCCGGGTCCGCCAGAGAACGCGCTGTTTGCGATGCGTGTTTTTTCTAGGCATTACGTTAACATTGTGTCGCAGCACATTTCAAAATAAAAGTGAGCTTCTGCTGAACATAATGCAATTGATGTGGCAGAAACGATTGAATAAATAAATAAATGCTTAAGACACCACAAGTATCTAAAGAAAATATTACATTCTCACAGAAAGCTTACTACATTCAGACAAGATTTGTAAATGTAAAAAGAAAACCTTCTGTTTCCACTGTCTCATTTCACTTCAGTGACAGCAGACCACCTCAGGGTGACCCTCTGTTAGTACGAGTACAAGGGCTGTACAGTACAAGGGCTGTAACTTTAAAAAACTATATCAGATCTGATACTCTCTGATACTGACAGAGGGTCACCCTGAGGTGGTCTGCTGTCACTTTTATTTTGAAATGTGCTGCGACACGATGTTAACGTAATGCCTAGAAACGCGCACCGCAAAACAGCGCGAGGGTTGGCTTGACTGCCGTCATTCTGCGTGCAGACCTGCCAAACTGCTGCATTTATATAATGTGTTTATTTCTTTGTTCCTCTCCCTGTGCTGGAGTTATTTTAAGAACTTGGAGGCTTTCTCGAGATTATTATTAAATTGGTTGAATTTGTGTTTGTGTTTTATTCATATAGTGTGTCAAGCTTATTACTTCTATATATTCCCAGCAAATCTGATGTTAATATATAGATTTCACTCACGGATAGACTACTGTATGAATGAGCACTTTAGAGATATAATGATAGTAATTATAATTATATATATATGGCCGGTCTGGTTGTATACTCAGAAAAGACTGTGAAAATGGACGGATTTAGCTGGAGTAGTATTGATTGCAAATTGACAACATATTTCTGTGGTTTTTACATGGTTTGAAATTGTTTGTAGCCCCATGGGGCTTTATAGAAAGATGATAGAAATGATCAAGAGGTGAATTTGTGTATTATACTTTGTCAATTAAAGCAAACCAGGTAACAACTGCGCTGTTTGTTTTCTTTACATCGCCCACTAGAGGGCTGCAGCGCTGCAATAACCAGCCTAGTTCAAATGAACGAAATGACAAATTAGTTCATTTTAACGATGAATTTTTAATGAACGAGATTTGAAGATTGGAGTCTGTCAAAAGAGTCACTTTTACCATCATTACTGATATGGTCTGACATAATAAGATGGCTGATCTATTAAAAATATATTCTATTTAGTGAAATTCTGTTTCTGAGAGTTGCATTCTGAGACACCGCTTATACTGAATATTATATACGGAACAACAGCACCATCTTGTGACCACATGAACTTACATCCTCTTGAATTTGCTGGGCTCATAATATTGATTGGATGACTGCAACTTCTCTGTCTGGCTGTATTGAACACTGTCGTTCTGTGGAACACAAAGCAAAGTCACAGTGAATGGAAATACAATGAGGATATCTTGTCTTTCCATCTCTTGCTTCAATTTGGCAGTTTGCAGGCCTGCCTGATCAAGTGTAAATGCAGTGTGTAGCACTACAACACCACTAACGATCCTTCAACTTTGTCTTAAAACACAGGGTCACAACACAATAAAGCACAGGAGAATTGTTGAGGTGGCTCATGTGGCTAAATGCCTTTTTAAATTACTTTGGCATTTCTCTGTTTACCTTCTCTTTGCCATTGCTTTTGCTATCGTCCCTCTCCCAGGTTGACATATTGTCAGTCCCAAAGGGGGGCTCTAGCAGTTGAAACACTCCAGGGTTTTTCTTCTCTTCAGTGTTAATTAAACTGTTGGGGAGAAAAAAACAGTACAGAGATATGAAATGTATCCTTCACTTATTAATAATAGCTGGAATATATAATGACGAATAATATGACAAAACAGCCATTATGGTGGCTCAGTTTTATTATTATTATCTTTAAAAACTTGTTAATTGTTAAAAACATTCATTGTTAGATTATTAGCGATATGAACAATATTAACAGTCACAGTAGCAGTAGGTGGTAGTAGCAATGGCAGCTAATGTGTAATCATTTGGTAGTATTATTTTCAGTACCATTACAGTAGCAGTACTGACAGCAAGAAGTGTTAGGAGTAATTACTACTAGTCATGGAGGTGGATGTATTTTTTCATCACAAACTGACTACAAGAGTGCATGAAGACAAATGATACCTTGGTTTGTTGTTGTCTTCTAAATCAGTGCTGAACCAGGCTGGAGGTTTGTATGCCTTAGATTTAGAAGTAATTGTTTCCTCATGCCACAAAAGTCCTGTTGAACAAGGATGAACAAATTAATAAAAAACTAAATGTAGGCAAAGTGTATTAACCAGCCAGAGGAACTTGTGTAGATTTAAAGTAAGAGGATAGCTCTACCTTTATGCCCTCCTTGTTTTGCAAGCTTGACATAGTCAGAATCACCCTCTAGGACTCCGGCCCTCCGCCCTCGGGCCCTCTCCTCGGGAACAGTGTTGATAAAGGGGGACAGTCCTGGGATCTGGGAGATCTGGCCGTTTACTCCATCATACCCTGATTAAGTTAAAACACACACATACATGACCACAGCAAAAAAAGAAAAACGTAACGTTAAAGGAAGCATACACACACACACACACACACACATATACAGTGGGTACGGAAAGTATTCAGACCCCTTTAAATTTTTCACTCTTTGTTTCATTGCAGCCATTTTCCAAAAATCAAAAAAGTTCATTTTATTTCTCAGTAATGTACACTCAGCACCCCATCTTGACAGAAAAAAAACAGAAATGTAGAAATTTTTGCAAATTTATTAAAAAAGAAAAACTGAAATATCACATGGTCATAAGTATTCAGACCCTTTGCCGTGACACTCATATTTAACTCAGGTGCTGTCTATTTCTTCTGATCATCCTTGAGATGGTTCTACACCTTCATTTGAGTCCAACTGTGTTTGATTATACTGATTGGACTTGATTAGGAAAGCCACACACCTGTCTATATAAGACCTTACAGCTCACAGTGCATGTCAGAGCAAATGAGAATCATGAGGTCAAAGGAACTGCCTGAAGAGCTCAGAGACAGAATTGTGGCAAGGCACAGATCTGGCCAAGGTTACAAAAACATTTCTGCTGCACTTAAGGTTCCTAAGAGCACAGTGGCCTCCATAATCCTCAAATGGAAGACGTTTGGGACGACCAGAACCCTTCCTAGAGCTGGCCGTCCGGCCAAACTGAGCTATCGGGGGAGAGCCTTGGTGAGAGAGGTAAAGAAGAACCCAAAGGTCACTGTGGCTGAGCTCCAGAGATGCAGTCGGGAGATGGGAGAAAGTTGTAGTAAGTCAACCATCACTGCAGCAATCCACCAGTCGGGGCTTTATGGCAGAGTGGCCCGACGGAAGCCTCTCCTCAGTGCAAGACACATGAAAGCCCGCATGGAGTTTGCTAAAAAACACCTGAAGGACTCCAAGATGGTGATAAATAAGATCCTCTGGTCTGATGAGAC
This sequence comes from Micropterus salmoides, assembly GCF_014851395.1. Lineage (NCBI taxonomy): Eukaryota > Metazoa > Chordata > Actinopteri > Centrarchiformes > Centrarchidae > Micropterus > Micropterus salmoides. The sequence goes on along the minus strand of NW_024040334.1, from coordinate 10,382 downwards.
CAAGATAGAACTTTTTGGCCTTAATTCTAAGCGGTATGTGTGGAGAAAACCAGACACTGCTCATCACCTGTCCAATACAGTCTCAACAGTGAAGCATGGTGGTGGCAGCATCATGCTGTGGGGGTGTTTTTCAGCTGCAGGGACAGGACGACTGGTTGCAATTGAGGGAAAGATGAATGAGGCCAAGTACAGGGAGATCCTGGACGAAAACCTTTTCCAGAGTGCTCTGGACCTCAGACTGGGCCGAAGGTTTACCTTCCAACAAGACAATGACCCTAAGCGCACCGCTAAAATAACGAAGGAGTGGCTTCACAACAACTCCGTGGCGGTTCTTGAATGGCCCAGCCAGAGCCCTGACTTAAACCCAATTGAGCATCTCTGGAGAGACCTGAAAATGGCTGTCCACCAACGTTTACCATCCAACCTGACAGAACTGGAGAGGATCTGCAAGGAGGAATGGCAGAGGATACCCAAATCCAGATGTGAAAAACTCGTTGCATCTTTCCCAAAACGACTCATGGCTGTATTAGATCAAAAGGGTGCTTCTACTAAATACTGAGCAAAGGGTCTGAATACTTATGACCATGTGATATTTCAGTTTTTCTTTTTTAATAAATTTGCAAAAATTTCTACATTTCTGTTTTTTTTCTGTCAAGATGGGGTGCTGAGTGTACATTACTGAGAAATAAAATGAACTTTTTTGATTTTTGGAAAATGGCTGCAATGAAACAAAGAGTGAAAAATTTAAAGGGGTCTGAATACTTTCTGTACCCACTGTATATGCTTCAAATGAACTACACTACCCCATGCACAAGTTCTAAGTTACCCCGGCAGCATCTTCTCACCAGGATCCAGCAGGATAACGTTAGTCTCTCTGCAGACATTGGCTACAAACACTACAACGTCAGGTAACTAACGCTAAACTAACGTTAAGTCAGTATAAACAGTTGTACTTGCCAGCTTGTGTCGCCAGGAGATCGCTACTCATGAGAACTGAAGAATTTCTGGTGGAAATGGAAACAAAACCCGGCAAACTGTCAACCTCTTCAACTACAGCTTAAACGAGCGAACATTGTCATTAGCATCTACAAACGAACGCTAAATTAACTTTGACGTCGGTGGGCTAACGCTAAGTTAGCTAATCGATGTTAACGTTAATTTACCTAAATGAAACACAAATAACGTAAAGGTAGTAATTTGTCTACAGGAAATAAAGTTCATAACAAAGTAAATGTCCCTTTTTAAATTCAGGTGGGTTTTTTTTCCACTTACCCTGAATACATTTTGAAGCAAAGTAAGAGACTGCTGTACGGAGCACTGACTGTTTGGAAGTTGTGACTGCGTTGCTGTGGAAACGTTGTTGGATACAGTGTGGTAGAAGAACTGGAGTAGAGTTTCTTCTGGACTCGACGCCATTGTAAGCTTGTTAGGTGTTATACGTATGGCCGCGAGAAAAATTGTTTTATTAGCTGTCAGGTTAATAATAATAAATAATAAACTTAGGCGGCGTATGAGCAATGTTTTGTGATCAAAATAAAAATTAAAAGCAACACATTATCATCACATAACTTATATTTTTTTTCGTAATAATGTCCCCAGTGGTAGAATACATTCAAAACGTTTAAGTTACTCAAGTAAAAGTTGTAGGCTAGTACAACGTTTTAAAAAAAAAAGTAAAGTAAGTAAAAGTCATGGTTTAATATCTTTCAACCAGTAAAAGTACAGAACATTTCAGAATGATGTATATTTTGTAAGATTATCATTACAAGGTAAATTAGTGGTCATATTACAACAGGGTTGTAAGATGAGATGCAGTGTTGAATGCTGAGCTGAAATCCACAAACATCATTTAGATGTAGGTGTTTTTTTAAGGTGTGTGAGGGTTGAGTGGAGGGCAGTGGAGGTGGAATCCTCTGTGGATCTGTTGTTTCTGAATGCAAACTGGTGATGTGTCCAGCTCTGGCTTCGATGTTGGTCTTTATGTGCTGGAAAACCAGTTTCTCAAAGCCCTTCCTCAGAATGGAGGTCACTGCAGACTTTTTAGTTACATGGACGATGTGGGGTGTCTTGATGCAGGTGGGAACAATCGCCTGTGACAATGATGTGTAAATAACATCAACTAGCTGATTGGTACAGGTTAGATTAGGCTATTGATTAGGCTATTGATGCAATAATGTGTGAGCATCACTTTAATGTTGCAACCATAGTCTGTAAAAGAAACTGGCAAATGAAGAGTGGGGCTAATTTGTAATGGTTTTAGGAGTAATGGTTTAAATAAAACACTGATGCACTGCACACTGAGAAAAGATGGATCTCTAGAAGGTCTTTGTAGAAGAAGTGACAGAGTTATTACAGTGAAATTAGACGTCTACTTTAATGCAAATGTGCCTAGCCAGTTATGTGGTTTTATTAGATAAATGAGGATGTGTTCACTGTGCTAATATAGTTGGCTCTTAATTGCTTTTTAGCCAAATCGCATTGAGAACTTTAACTGCGATTTAATGCTTAACGATGTGGTTTTGTTATTAAATAAACTGAGTATGTATTTTAACCTAACCTAACCTTAATTCTTCTTTCACCCATAGGCCGTAATAAGCTGTCCAAGCACAGTTGTCTTATCATAATCAATAAAAAGAATTAATGACAAAGTCTGTACTGTAGCCTAAGTGACAGAATAATACAATTATCTATTTAGGTAAATATTGTATTAATAGGATAACCTTTTTGAAACACACCTTGAAATGATTTGATACACTTTTTTGTGCTTTGTTTTAAAACTGATTTTTATTGCTCGAAATATGCCCCCCAAAACTTGCACCCTTCACTTCTTGAATGCTGAGTCAGGAACATGCTCAGATAAAATGAAAAAGCAATGGTCCTTGAATTACTGGGCATGTCAAGGTAGCCAGCAGAATAGGCATGTGACAGGAAATGTACGCTTTTGCTTCAGCATAAAAGTGCTGTGTCTGGCTGGAGACTATCTGGATCATCAGATGATGATGATCCAGGCTTCCACTAGCCCACCTTTCAGAAGGAAATGTTGTTGGCTGCTTTTTATTCCACTACATTTGACATTGTAGTATGACTCTGTAGTACTCTGGTTTTACATATAAAACTTGCAATCAGATTATATAAATGGTTAAAAAGACTCAATTATAAAGCAAGGCTGAGGCTGTGGAGTCATCACAAAGTAAATAAAACGACATACAAAGTAGGCCCACAAGTGTAGGCTATAAGTGTTATTTGCACAGTACAAAATATTTTAATAAAAATACCTTGTCAAAAACTCTGTCAGTAGCATTGTGTTTCTACTTTGCATGACTTATGAGACCCAATCAGAGAGTCAAACTTGAGCGTCTGCCTCATCGTTTCTAAAGTCATCCATTTTTGCCCGCCTTCACTAAAACGCACTCTGGAGTTTCAAAATGAAAAAAGGGGTTAACAGCGTTTTCATACTTCACCGTTTAAGGTGTTTGTTTTCACCCTTTTAGTCTGGACGGGAGGTGCAAACGTAGCAAAAGTTCTCCGTTTTAAAACGAAAATGCAGTATTGTGGATTACCAACAAGGCAAAGGAGGGCCCTCAAACTTATTCAGGTGAAATTTTCTTTGGGAATATCACTACTAAAGCACAATATCAGTTTCCATGATAAAGACCTTTAAGTTGGTTCTGTTTTACTACTAAATATTGAAGGACCGTATGTCAAAATCTATGCTATTTCAGTTTGTGCTCACATGTTGCATATTTCTTAATTGATTTGTGTTTGCCCAAATCAAACTACCACACAACACAGGGCCCTTTGCAGTATTAGACAGGAATTTTGAACATAGTTTGTAAATTAGTTGTAATTAGTAAAATGCTGCTTGCACATTATCACAATGGTGGTAATACACTAATATGTGGTGAGTGGCCATTCTGAATAATCAGCACTTTGACTTTTGAAACTTAAGTACATTTAGCTGAAGTGGTGGCAGGAATATTCAGATCCCATACCTGGTAAAAGAAGCAATACCACAAAAATAACAAAATAGCAAAAAAATTAATAAAATATACTCCATTAAAAGGCCTGCATTGAAAATAGTAATTACGTACAGAATTATTATTAGCCAAACATTTTATACTTTTTATTATACTATTACATATTATATATTGATTTATTATTACTGATGGATTCATGTGTAAGTAGCATATTTTTGTTGTTGGTCAATGCCTATACGTGGCTAGTTTACGCTTAAACAGTTTATCATATTTTCTAGGGTCATGATGTGTTTTGCATGTAAAATCTTAATTTTTACACTAACTAGTAACTAAAACTCTCAAATATTTGCAGCGTTTAAAAATAACTATATTTCCCCTTTAAATGTATGTAGCAGTATTAAATAAAATACTGGAATAAATACTGAAGTTAAGTACTTCAGAAATGTACTTTGCTTTTGTTTTGCTGACAATACTTTTGCCTTTAAAGATAAATGCAGAACTTTTACTTGACTACCACAATGCAGCATAGTATTTCTACTTTTACTTAAATTGCCTGGATTCCTCTTCGATCCCTGGGAGTAACAAAATTAAAAGAAAGTTTTAATTTGAAACGTCTAACCGGAAGAGTCTGTAAGTATCGTCTCGCTTAATGCTGGTTAATTACAGTGAGTTGTAGCAAGGTAACTTCCTCCAATCCTGGCTTCTTTTTTTTTGCCTTCGGGGATTGGGGTGCGAGTTGTGAAGCCTAGACAGTCCCTGATGTGTGAAGAGAGACAACGTTACAGCATGTGTCTTGCTTTTTTCTCTCTCCTAAATACGAACATCGAGTGAATGTATCACTTTTTCCTTTTCCACCGAGCGAACGGCGGACGATAATGTTGGCGTCATGTAGGCTCTGCCTTTCAGACTTTGGAAAACAAATCGGGTATTGTCGGTGAATTCTCGGGAGATGGCAGAATAACGTTAGTTCGACCTGCGCAAGCTACGGAGCCCTCAAAAAAGCACTTTGAAAATAACTCGCAAGGTAAGTTTAAACATGACGTGCCTAAAATGTCTGTAATATTACCGTCTGCATTGTAATGTGGGTATAGACGTTTTGGTGGACGTGGAGAAGTTTGCTGATTTGCAGGTACATTTTTCGCGACGTGTTCATAAGAAATCCTCCCTCTGAGCTTTTTCGCAAAATCTTGGCCTGTTAAAGCAGCCACACATATTTTATTTACCTTCAGGTCGTGTGAACAAATCTACACAGCAGCAGCCTGTATAGCCTGTTATTGTGAGTGGCCGCGTCAGAGAGATGTTTTTGGTTAGTTGTTGACAAATGGTGATGAGCTCTAGGCCAAGGGACAGAAATTAAACGTCTCGCGTCAACCATTGCGGCTTTTCGTGGTTGTAATTTCTATTTCTCAATCAAATCAAGTTCCCAACATTGCAACTAGTTGCGACTTTGGTAAGAGTGTTTTTTTTTTGTCTTGCAAACAGTGTTTGGGAGGGTCGTTCCTGCTTGATCGTGTGTCTCATCATCCCAAGCTGAGCACTTTTAACATCACAATCGTAACCCTGGACGGCGGGGGGTGTCACACTGGAGAACACACAGCATGGTTTACAGTGGTCTGTGGTTTAATTTGGAATTAGTTGGCGACGAAGACACGCGTGAATCTCACCAATATAGTTCTTTAACAAGATGCAACAGTATTTGTTGACATGCTTTTCCCTTGCTGAGAAACAATCAGGCCAAACAGGAAATGGTATGTGAGAAGAGTGTGCAGGGCAGTTACATGTAAAGCCAATAGACCTGCTGATGAGAGGATGCAAACTTCATTACAGAGGTGTTAATGCTGGCTGAAAACATTCGGAGATAATTGTGCAGATTAAAAGATGTGTGAATGGGAATGTCTCACACTGGAGTGTTCTTCCTTCAGAATCAACTCAGTGTGCTAGACCCTCACTCTCACAAATTCCCACATACTAATCACGTTTTCCTTCACTAGCAGCCCAAAATGTCTGGGGGAACACTTTATTGTGCATTTGTTTTCGCTGCACAGCCCAGCCAGCCTTTTTAATTTCGTGATACCTCCAGTTGACTACCATTTCATGTATAAGCATGACAATCATGACATGACAAGACGTATGGTTTAACAGTGTCTGGCACGGGAAACTGTTTAATCAGTATGGATTAGCCATTTAAAATGAGTTGAAGCTGTAACACATGAACTGTTCCTAGGACTTGAAAAGAGAGTTAGAGATACACAATGGTTGTCAATGTCAATGATTTATTTCCTTAGGAACTGGATGGAGAGGTTCTGGAGATTTAGTGAAGTAAATCCTGTGACAGGATCAATGGAATCACAGTCGAGGTTATTTGTTTTTGTTAGTGGCTGTGTGTTTGTGTGGCTGGTTGATGATCTGGAGAATGTAACCGCCATAGCTGACCAATCACTGAGGTCGGGCCTCTCTTTTTTTTGGGCGCCTGGTGTTCTCAGAGGCTGCTGCCGCGGAGTCTGGATGATAGTGGTCAGATAAAGGGACGTCCGGCAGTCTGGGCTGAGATAGGGTTCGACTCCAGGGGATCCTGTTCTGTTCCGTTGAGGTAACGTGTACTGGCCTGATTGTGGCCGCGCACCCTGCCATTGTGATAGTGCCTCTTTCTCCCTCTCTTGTTCTACAACAATGTTATTGTTTGGCTTTAGGCCGGTGTCATTGTCTCAACTCTATCTGTGGTAACTTATTCCTCAACCAGGTTATCTGTCTCTTTAAGACTAACAATGCATTCCCAACAATAGAACTGGTTTGAGGGTTTGTCTTGGCTAGCGTTTCAAAAACCCTGGAGAGCCAGATGCCAGAATGTCTTGCATGTGTTTCACAGATGCCTTATATGTGTCTGATTTATGATGCTTGAAGGCATTTATGTTGTTACACATGTTTGTCTTACTGTCAGCAAGTTGCTTAGAGTGAGAGCTGAAACAAGTAGCCAATTATTCAAGAAAATGAATCCGCAACAACTGTGGTTATTGATGAATCCTTTAAGTCATTATGGCTGCAACTCATTTTGTGCCAGTTATTGTCTTGAGTGATTCATTGTTTGGTCTATAAAATGTCAGAAAATAGTGAAAAATCAAATTGTTTCACAAATATAATTTCCCAGAGCCCGAGGTGACGTCTTATGTCCGACCAACAGCCCAAAGTTATTCAGTTATCTATTTCATAAGACAAAGAAAAGAAGCAGAGATTCACAAGTGAGAAGCTGTGAGAACAAAATTATATGCAGTTTTGTTTGAATGAATATGTTATCAAAATAGTTATGCATTAATTTTATTCAATCTATCGTTTTAGCTCTAAAGTTGGTTCCAAATTCTCCATTTTTGATGGTTTGCAGCTGTTCTCCAAATGTAATGTCTTGGCTACTGTGTGTGCGCCATTTTACAGACTAAATGATTAATCAAGCAAAAAAAAAATACTCACCAGATTAACTGATAATGAATGTAATCACTAGTTGCGACACTACTTTGTGCACAAACAACTATAAATTAGGCCTTTGATAGCAATCTGAAGGTGTCACCTTTCCTTATTCATATCCACATTATCACTGAATTCTTTGGCAGAAATATCTCGACCTCTGCATCGGTGCACTGCTGTAGCGGTTCTTTCTGATAGACATAAAGTGTATAATTTTCCCACAGGGTTCTCAGCATTTCAGAAAGCACGATGCGAATACGGGGGTGGTGGGGTTGTTGGGGTAGGGGAGATAGGCCTCCGATGGCAATCATTTCTCTGTGCACAGTAATTTGGCTGTCAGAAGCATCTGGCGGTTTGGGTTGGAACAATATGCAAGTGGAGGGAGAGGGAAGCGCTAACTCCAAAAAAAAACCCTGAGAGAGTGTTGGGGAGGGAGGGGAGGGGGGTGTGCGTGTTTATGTATATGCATTATGTGTGTGTGAGGAATCAGGTTACACAGTCTGTCGTTAACAAGAGATCTGCAGTTATGAGACCAAGATAGCCTGCTTCAAGTCTGAGCAAGAGTCTGAGGCTCATCGGTCTTCCATGTAGGTGGCTCTCAAGTTAGGGCAGAAAGGGAGGGAGGAGGGAGAGAGGACACTGTATGTCTGCCTGTGTGTGTGTGTGTGTGTGTGACTGTATGAATGTGTGTGTGAATGGGTAGGGGGGCGGCGGCAGGATTTGGCAAGTCTAGCTCAGAGAAGCCTTCAACTATCTTCCTTCAGCTTTTGTGTGGTGTGCACGTGCATGTGTGTGTGTGTGTGTGTGTGTGTGTGTGTATGCTGACTTACAAGAAAGTTTGACTTGCAGCAAACCTGGCATCAGATGAGGCAGCAGGCTGCAGAGGAACACAGCATGTGGGTTGAATTTGCTTCTGCTCTATGCTCGTGTCCAGCTTTTAGAAAGGGGCCCTCTGTCTGCAGCGTTATTTTTAGTCAAAAAATCCTTGAGCCTTTTAATAATCAGCAGCCTTATGTAGCCCAAACATATCACGATGAGAGAAGCTGTCTGGGACTTGCGGGCACTGTCGTCTCAGCATGACATGGGAAGTTAGAGTGGAAAAAGAGAATGAGATTAAAGACTGCCTGTGCATCTGCCAGATTTTGGTTTCTCTGTTTGGGAGTTCGCTCTCCTCTTCTTCTGGTGGCTCTGCACAGACTTATTGATCTCTCTTATTCTGTGCTCAAATGTGGATGAGGACCAGTGGAGACAGAGGAAAGGGAGACAAGACACTACTGTCTGCACAGATGCACACACACATAGATCTGCAGTGCCTGTGGCTGCTCTCCACACTAACCCCAGACTGCTCTGGAGACAGTCTGCAATACACATTTTATGAGCCCTTCACTCGCTTCAGTGCGCTTGTGTTATCGCTCAGCTGTTAGTAGGGAAAGTTATGGCTTTGTTTCAGTTGCTGCTTCAGTCTGATCTGATTCCCAGGCTCGGGCTCCTATTTGGTGTGGGCACTTTGTCTACGAATTGAGAATAATCTATGTTTCATCTCTTGGGTCACAGCGCCGTAAAAGTGAGGTAGTTCTGTTATGACGGCAGTACATCAGTGTCTCATTGTTGGGGCTCGCTTGAATTAGTCCAGTCCTTTCCCCGTGCTTGAGCCAAATGGGGCATTTCTAATGTTTTAGTCATTCATTGGTTTTGACATGTAAGTAGGGCTGGGCAACATGGCTGGAATCAGTATCACAATATATTCGTTTTCAAAATCTGTGTGGCTAAACTAACAGTTATTTTCAAAATCAATTAATCTGATGATTAATTTTCTCATGTAATCGATCAGCTCATTTAAAAAAATACACATCACCATTTCTTACAGCTCAGGTTGACATATTTAAATAGCTTAATCCTTAGAAGTATCTCTTCTCTGGAAGGCCAGGAAACTCTCGGCCATAAAGACTCCATTGGCGGCAGGATGTAATGGCCTGGATCAGTTGCATTACGGAGCATAGTGCTGCATACGCCTTCAGTGTTTTGTTGCAAGCTGTTTGCAGAGTGATTCTCATCACGGTGGTGAATGGTTTGGCCACAAAGTAAGCCCTCTGACTCCTGCAGCTCAGTCGCTAGAGCCTAGGCTAAATATTCCTGAGCTTTGAGTGGCTCTTTGTTCTGTTTGCCTGATTTACTTGTATCACATGAAGGAAACTGTGTCTAAAGGGTGTACCGCGATACAAATCAAGTGTCCTTTTGAGAACGTATTGCGCCAGAGCAGTGAACTTTGTGAGATGGTCGTTTGGAGGAGAGTGTTTGTGCATTCCTCTGTTGGCAAACATAGCACAGGGCCATAAAGATGGTGTTTGAATTGGCTGCTTCAAATGTTTTGATGACTGTGTGAAAATGAATGTCTAATTGCTATGGTGACCATTGCATAGAAGACTTGTTAACAGTGTCGTCACAATGCTAAAAAAGCCTTCCAAGTTGTGTCTCACGAGACTTCACGCAACACCAAGCCATAATAAAACCTCGCAGAGAAAAACTGTTGCTGCATAGAAATCGAAGTGTGTTTGGTTGGTTGTTTGCGCAGGTGATGTTGTCTTGGTCTTGATAATGCAGAACTTGAATGTTGTCTGTATGCTATACTCTCCCCTGTTTGTCCTGTCTTTCTCACAACTCTTGCCCTGGGGTATAGCACCCCAGGTCTTGCACGAAAACAATCAAACTTTGTCACGTCATTTTGTTAGAAACAAAAGGGCTGTCTGATTTGTGATGGGGGGTCAGGCTGAGCGTGTCTGAGTGGTGTGTTGGTTCAGAGTGGAAGGTAGGGTGGTACTACAGCAGAAGAAAAGGCAACTATTGTCTCTGATTACATTTGATCTGCGCTGTGTGGTGGTGTGTGTGTGTGTGTGTGTGTTTGTGTGTGTGTGGGTTGCACTGTATCCAAGGAACAAAAACCTGCTATGC
>NW_024040333.1:0-38540 GCF_014851395.1 Micropterus salmoides | reverse complement strand
GGGCAATGTTTTGCAGTGGTCTGAAGGAGAGTCATGAGAGCGTGTGGAAATAAAGGGGTTGGACAGTGGAACCATGTGCTCTCTCCTAGAGTATACTACACCAGCCGAGCCCTCCTCACACTCAAATGTTCAGAGAATACTAGAGGCTGCCAGTCAATTTCAGGTAAAATGACAATTACTTACAATAAAGTTAAAGAAGATACTGGATTAGTTTTGCTTTGCAGTTTCACCATCTGATACACACAGAGTTCCTTGTAAATCTTGAGCGCATTATCAGCAACAAACACAAATTTTTTTACTGTTACAAATTGATTGCCAGTAAAGACAAAAAGTTGTACATAATTTGACTGTAATTGTCAAAGGAACTAATGTATTTTTTACGTGAAGTCACTGACTTCCAAAAACCTAAACCTGTTCCTAAGCCATTTTATTTTTAGCCTGATACATTTTTTACCTTATCCAATTGGCTGTGAAAGGGTTTTATCAGAATTGCAGTACTTTCTCACACTACAGTATCTAAGTGTGACCACATGGATGATCATGTGATTCTTCTGTGGAAGTAAAAATACAAACAACCAGAACTAGAGGTGTGAAGTTTGAACCCAACAGCAGCTGTTTACTCTTTATACAATATAGTTGATAGTCATGGCATTTTAATTCAGTGTCAATTAATTATTAGTAGTCAGTTGGCAACATGGCGCATCAAAGCCATGGCAGATGCCACTATGATGCAGAAACAGCTGTAAAAAGTATAAAATACATAACATGATTGATTTATTTAAATTCAGAAAGACAGGTTCTATCACAGTGAACTACAAAATCTTCAAGTTGTTCTGATCTTCTCACTTTAGACAGTTTCACCATTCAGTGGAACAAACATCTTACTTAATGATGAGATGAGTAGCTCTGAGAGGGAAGTGAAGTTGCCCAGTTGTTTACACTCAGGATCAGTTTTCCATACAGGCTTAAATTAACTACACAGCTGCACCACACAAAAGGGGAGGCAGGGGTTTGTGTTCCTATACTTCATTTTTGTGACGATCAATTTAAGTTTTAGATTTTGAAGACAAAAAGTTCACACATTCTGGTTTGTTACTCCTTCAACAGGCTCTTTTAGGGTTAGGAGTGACTTATTTAGGATTGAGGTTAGAATTACAATCACATTAAGATTAAGGGTACTGATTGAGCACACATGCCTGTAATAATATTAACTTTATTTGCATAGCACTTTTCTAAATAGGGTTTAAGTGATTATTGCTAAACAAATAGAGAAAAACAATAAAATTGCTAAAATACATAGATTACAAGAAAAAAAATTAAGCAAAACACAAAATGAAATAGTAAAACAGTGATGAAGATATAAAAAATATGTTGGCTATTTTTAAGAGTTAGGGCAATAATTCTAAACTTGTATGGCCTGTGGCACCTTTCTGGTTTCTAAGGCAATGTCTTGTCTATTTTAGTTATGCACACTTTTGAAATTCTAGTACTACTAATCATTTTTAAAAATCTCGTGTAGCATTATCTGTTTATCAACGTCTGAGAAACCCTGTGCATGCACATCAGCATGTTCACTCATTTGACAGCTTGAGATTGTATTCAATGCCTATATGCTGGCCTTATCTCTTGTAGTTTCTGCGTGTGGTGGATGCATGTGCTGCCTTTATGAGCAAGTCTCTGCACCTAGAGAGTTGTATTGGGATCCTGAATCTTGCTGAAAACCATGCCCTACCGGCTTTGAAGACCAGGGCTCAGGACTACATAACCTCTCAGTTCTCCCAAGTAGTCCAGCAGCAGGACTTCCTGGAGCTGCCAGCAGAGTCACTGGAGGTGATCCTGCAGAGGGACGACCTTGATGTGAAGTGTGAGGAGTGTGTTTTTGAGGCACTCATGCACTGGGTGAGAGCCCAGCAGGATGAACGCTATCCTTTACTGGCCAGGTTGCTTTCACATGTGCGACTGCCATTGTTGGAGCCTGCGTACTTTGTTGAAAAAGTGGAATCAGATGAACTGATTCGCCGTTGCAGTGAGGCCTTTCCTCTTTTGCAAGAGGCCCGCACCTATCACCTCTCCGGCAGGGAGGTCAGTATACAGGGAACTAATGTTATTTTACAAAATCCTAGCATGCTGCTTTGGAAACGTTACTGGCAAAATCTACTATCCTATAAAATATTCCATATTACAAACTCCTTTTTTGCAGGTATTTGATTTTATGATACAATTACTGCTGTGTGTCATTGTTTTATTGTTTACTGTGGTTTGTACATGTATAACACATTTATAGGTGGTCTCTGAACGAACCAAGCCTCGCGTGCAGCACTTTCTATCAGAGGTGTTCCTGATAATTGGAGGATGCACTAAAGATGAACGCTTCATTTCCACTGTCACCTGTTTGGACCCCCTTAGACGCAGCAGGCTGGAGGTTGCCAGGCTTCCAATCACAGAGATGGAGGACGAATCCCAAAACAGAAAATGGGTGGAGTTTGCCTGCATCACTTTCCGCAATGAAGTGTACATTTCTGGTGAGAGAAGGCTTAGTTGCTGTGATATGTATAGGTGAAAGGGAAATTGTTCAGCACCTACTGTTTATATATCTGCCAAGTTATTGTTTCTATATGTCCTCTCATCGAGTATTAATTTTCCTTGGATCTTCATCATGTAAACAGGTTGTTGTAAATGTTTCTATGCTTCTGATATTTAAATGTGATGTTGTTTTAATCAGTGAATCCATGGTGTTCCACTGAACAAAACAAAATGAAGACGTGAGACCATCTGCAGCAAAAGTTCATGTGGTTTTTAGGTGTTTCCCAATTTAGGAACTGACACCTCAGTCATGGTTACTTTAGTTGTTCAGCGACACGTATGCTGTGAATGTTCAGAATAGATCGTGGGATTTTACATCTTGAATCAGAATTGTGGGTGGCCCAATGTAGAGCACAGATTTAGTAATTGCATCAGTGTTCTTGGACAAATGTCTGTATATGTTTTCTAAAATGATCCTGTTGTTGCAGGAGGTAAAGAGACACAGCATGATGTTTGGAAATATAATGGCGCCCTGGACAAGTGGATCCAGATTGAGAGTCTGATGACTGGGCGCTGGAGACACAAGATGGCAGTCCATGGGGGGAAGGTGTATGTAATGGGTGGATTTGATGGAGTTCAGAGACTCGCTAGCGTAGAGGCCTATGATCCCTTTCACAATCGCTGGACACAGGTAAACATGAATGCTATATTAATGTGTTACCTTTGTGTAACTTTACACCAAATGTTCCTTAAAGCGGCCATAATTAATATTTTCCAAATAACAATAATTTCATGTATGTGAAAGGTGAGGGAAGGTAGAGAACAGAGAATTATAACCCTAATCTGCAGTTCCACTGAGAACTACAGAGCGTTTTTCAGCTCATTGTTATAGTTTCATATCCCATAACTTTACTAGTTTCCTTTCTCCGCTCTCCACACAAAGTTAGTGACTAGCTGGTGAGTAGTGCATTTGGCAGCTAAAGAGCCAAATACATCCATCAAGGGAAGACCAAAACAGAGCTACAAGGAGAATTAATACTGCACTTACATTTATCAGGTGGCAAAAAACACAACTCCATATGAATCCTAATGTTGTGTCATGTCTGCTAGATGTGGAAATAGGCAACTGTTTGCTAACAATCATTTGATTTCACAATTTCAACTTTGTGAGGAGGTGTCAATGTTGCGTTTACATTTCATAACAACATATTTCATGTCACTCAATACTGAATAAAGCTTTTTGGGAAAAATTTATTATAATTATTATAAAATGAAAATGAAGACCTTTAAAACTTTAAAACTCAATTGATTTTGAATAATTTCTTAAATAACTTCACAAATTATTGTTTCATTTATATAATTTCCACAATTTTTGTGATGTAATTATTTGTAATTATAATTATTTATTTAACACTGAACACTTTTCCATTATAACCTTGTTAATTACAGTATTATTTTTGTGTACATTTGGTGTTAAATACTGTACATTTGATGCTCCATAAAGTGTACTGCTTTAAACAATATTTAATATCACGTATATCCTGCTATGCCTGTTTGTCTGTGCTCCATATACTTACTTCAATGCCCTTCTGGCTGTACTTGCAGGTGACTCCTCTTGCAGTCGGTGTGAGCTCCTTTGCAGCTGCAAGCTTTGACAAATGGATCTATGTGATTGGTGGCGGGCCAAATGGAAAGCTGGCAACTGATCAGGTCCAGTGTTGGGAACCTGGGACAGACATCTGGGAACTACGGGCACCCATTCCCATCGAAACCAAATGCACTAATGCAGTCACATTCAACAACTGCATCTATATAGTTGGTAAGTTGATGGTTGTGATTAATTAAGTACAGTACTTAAGGACAAATTTTAAGTATTAGTACTTTAGTACAGTATTTTCATTTCATGCTGATTTTTCTACTTCCAACTAATCCTACAATTATTTGATCTTTTTAGTTTCTAGTTACTTTACAATTTAAAACTTTACATACAAAACATAGGAGTTTATAAAATGTGATGCAGTATATTAAATAGATATACATAGCTTTACCTCAACCAACTAAAACCGTGAAATGCTACATTCAGATGAATAGTAATTCACACAAATAATATTCATTCACAGGGCATTTATCTGTGTTATCATATTTTGATATTTTAAATACATTTTAATGACTTGTGAACTTCTACTGAAATTGCAGGATAATTATTTTTATATTGCTATACCTTTACTTGAATAAAGGATCTAAATACTTCTTCCATCACTGTACATTGGTGGATTTATATTTGGAGTATGGTTAAGTGTTTGTTGCCAAAAATATATATATATATATGAAGGGTTTCATTTCAAAATGAGATGACCACAGTGTGGAAAAAGTAGTGTAGACACCAACTCTTCAAAAATTATCTCTGGCATTAAGAGTTCATTTGCAAAAACAGGTATCTCTGTTTTTATTTATTTTTCTAAATAATGTTTTTTTGTGTGTGTTCTCTGGGAATTATCAATCAAACTGGTATTTGGTTATTAATTTTTAAGAATGGCATGAATCTGTTCTTGCAAATGCTGAATGTTTTTCAAGAATGTGCTCATCTGTCTGGTAAATTGTTTGAGAAACGGATTTGCATATACAGTAAATAAATGGGAAGTGTATGTGTATATGTAAAAACCTTATGTTACAATTAAATTACTCATTCTCTGTCTGCTTCCAGGGGGTGCCATGCACGCCATGTACCGCTACTCGCCTCTGTCAGACTCCTGGTCCCTTGTGACCCGTCTGGGGGAGAGGGCAAGCTGCGCCATCGCCGCTTGTAACAACAAACTTTTCATCACTGGGGACGGGACAACAAGAACCAAGTTATCTCCACAGTGATGTGCTGGGACGTTGGCCGGGGAGTGCTGACGGAGGAGTGTGTTTTACCTATGGGCGTGTCGCACCATGGCAGTGTGACACTCATGAAGTCCTACACACACATACACAGAATAACACCTACTTCAGAGAGCCAATGACACATGCTTCTGTGAGGAGGACATTATTGTTGATGAAAGAATGGATTGAAAAGGAAAAGTGAAAGAGTGATGAAAAGGGGGATTGTTTTTGTGTACATAACTATGTTAATTTTATGACACTTTTAAATATGAGGAGTTGGTCAATAGCAGCCATGTTATATTACAGCAGCAATTGTTGAAACTTGATTTTATAACAGTAATAATAGATGAACACAGAATTGGTTGAATACCACAAAATACAATGTTTCAAGGCTTTTACAGTTAAAAATCATTAACATAAAGAATACAAAAACGTGCTATGCTGTAAAACGTTGCTGACGGAATGGATGTGATAAATTACATAAATCCATATTAATAACTGAAAATATGCATATCAACACTATAGGTGTGACTTTCATTGCATTGAGGAACCAAACTGAAGCCCTATAGGCTAGCACCTGCTGATTTTTATTCACACGTGCGCGCGAGCACACACAAACGCACACACACACACACACAGACACACACACACACAGACACCATGTCTTTGTGACAGTTTGTCTATTCTCCTGTGAACACTGCCATCAAGTGGTGAACATAAATATGTGTTTTATTCAAACAAATACTACTAATAATAATATGAATATCATTTATTATGTTTCATCTAAAACAGAAATTATTTCCGCACACTGTAACAACCTTTGAGTCAAACAAATCACTGTAAGTAGACCACTGGTTTTATACATCTACTAGTGTACTGACGGGTATTTTTCGAATCTTGATACCTTACATTCCAGCTTTAGACACAACCATAACAAGAAATGAATCCGGGATGATACCAGGTAACCGACTTTTCAGTCGAGCTTCTGGTAAATTTTGAGACAACAGACTGGCATCAAGGTTACAGTAATGAAAGTTATAAAATCGTCATATCAAACGCTGATATGGAGAAATGTGATGTCGCCTCAATACTAAAGTTGGTAAATATACTATTATTAAAATAAACGGTGCCTACAAAACTATGCCACACCTTAATCAAACCTGTCGGTGCAGACTGAAAGTTTTACTCTACGAAAGAGGCAGGCTATGTGGAGAGACTGAAAGCACTCATGCTTGAGGAGGTGTCAACCTGACACGCCTGTTTAATATTAACCTTTGCTGGTAGGCCTACTCTCGACTGTCGAAAGGCTAGAAGGAGTATCAACATGATCTCTTCGACTTACTCCTACTGGAAAGGACGAGATAGACCGGTTTAGGGCCACAGGTACAAGACACCTTCGAAGAGAAAGTGAAAGAAAATGCTAAGGCAGCGCAGCGTATTGTTCTGATTTTCTGAAATGGCTCGTTATTTCATGTCCTTTTTCATCTTGACCTCCTGCCGAGGTGAGTTTTTCTTTTTTTATGTTTATGCTGATTTGTTGAACTTGTTGTGTGGGCATGAAAACTACACTTCAGACCTTCTGGCAGGCCTGACCGAGATGTTAATGATTTATCCAAAGTTGAGTTCCTAAGTCCATATTTTCTCACAGCAGATACAAATAAAATAAAAAGTATGCCAGTGGTATACATTAGTTAGTACTGATTTATGTTTCTGAACTCCTTCAAATACTATTTAATAAATAGTATTGATTAATACTTCTTGATTTATAGCCTAACTGAGGCTATTATAGGAATACAGCATTACTTCTGAATACTAACCCAGGTGAAAAAGAAATATACTTAAGTAGCACTTTATTTGGATGCACTTATCATATTTTAATTGTACTATACTAAGTGTATATTAAGTGTGTTGTTTTAGAACAACTTAAAGTATGTTAAGTGTCATTTTAGAAATACTTATTCAACTTTAAGATAATTGCAATATATGTATTTTAATATACTTAGTTGTGTTAAAATGGACCTATTTTAAGTATCTTTACTGTAATTTAAATATACTTCTTTAAAATGAACTTGAAATACCCTTTTGTGCTAAACTTGAAGACTTTAAATATATTTTAAATGTGTTCTCTGAACATTTTTATTAGCATTTCAGTGTATTAGTAATTTATTACTAGTATACTCCAAGAGCCACTGTTAATATCTTGGGAAGCTTCTTTATGAAACCATTCAGTATGAGAATAATGCATTATTAATGCATTAAAAATATCTTGCAAAATGCTCTTTTTAATAAAAATCAGTTAAAAAAAAGTATTTTACAACACACACACATACAGACAACTAAAAACTTGTAAAACGTGTACATTACAAAAATAAATTCCTGTACATTAAAAGGTGCAGCAGCATTTAACACATCTTGAGCAAAATAAATAATCAAATAAAATAAAATCAGTAAAATGATGACATATGACCAGTATCACTGAAAAGTACACTATACACATCCCATCATTAATGTTACCCATGGGGGTCCCTCATGCGGTTTGGACACTGGGCACGCCTCAGATGACCTCATGGCAAACTGTGCCACTTGACACCATATGTGCCACTTCTGGAAACTGCTTTAACACACAGCATCTGTGGAAGGGAAAAAGAAATATTTTGTTTATATCAAAGCAATATTACCTCTAATTAACTAACTACCATTGTGTGATTTTTTATTTTGTTTAAAGTTGCTGAAACACAATAAGAACTTCATGTCTAACTGTTCTGATGATGCTAACCGTTTAGGTTCAGGTGAAATGGTTTTCCACAAGGGACCCCTCCCAGTTAATGCTCAGTTCTTCCATTACAACGTGATCAAAAACATTACATAAACACTACTGTACATTCAGCCAAGGAGCTGTATATGATAAAAGGTTATAAAACAGGTACAACAAATAACACAAACTTGCTTAACAACTGTGCTGTCTACATGTCATTTCACATAAACACAGCAGTCAATTTGTGAAGTACAAAAGTAGCCAATTACTTAATGTATAACAATATTTTTAATATAATTATTTTATCTCAAGAATATTTGTTTATTTAGTCTGACCCCATTGACATGTAGTGAGCGCAAAAACAGTAATGGTGTGCAGGAGCCAGACATACCTATGAGCACATTGTTGTGAGGGTCCAGCTGGTCCTTTGAGATTTTCCTGGCCTCTAAGCCCTCTGAGTGAGGCAACAATCCCAGGAAGCTCTAAAAGAAAAGAAATGCAGTTGCAAATGAGTTTAAATATTCAGTTAGGCCAGTACTTCCACCTAGTTTAGTTCTTCATTTGCGTATCATTATAAACACTGTAATTCTGTTCTTATAGCAAATCTTTATTATTATTCTTTATTTAATTTTCTTGAGCTAAGGCAGGAAGTTCCAACTCTGGGTTTAGCATTAAGTTGTTTAAAGTTGGCAAAGGGTAGGTTCAACTTTTAAAAGTTACAGGATCTATGACCATACAAATGGACATAAAGTTGACCAGTATTTCATACAACATCACATTTTATTATATTGTGTAGTCTGCCATTTCAGGACACAAAAACATTATAATTATATACTAAAACAATTCTCACATACCCTTGTACACTTTAACATTGCTGTTATAACAGAGTTATTGGTCACTGTAATGGTTAACGTTACCCCCTCCATGGTTGCAGTGAAGAAAAATCTCTAAAAAACAGTGTACCTTTAGAATGAATTTAAACCAAAATGACAACTGTGGTGATGTCTTTACAGACTATATGGGCAGGAATAATGATTATAGTGACCAATAATTTACTGTAAACATGGACATGTAAGTAAGGTAGACTATAAAAATGTGAACCTATTCTTTAGCACACAGACAGCAGCATATTAGCATTTATTACTCTGATAAAGACCTCACTGGTCATTTTAACAGTGCAAAAGCAGAATTGAAGGCTCATACACACACATTCACAGGCCTGCCTTGTTAAAATCTCATGCATCAAATTCCAGCAACAGGGTTACTGAGATTTTACATTACCAAAATTTTAGTAACATTAAAAACTGCCTTACAGCAAAATCAATACATTACAGTAACGTTAATTGCGTTACTTTTGTAACGTGTTACTCCCAACACTGTTTAAGGCAGACGAAAGTTGCTGTCTCGATTATGAAGCTATTAAAGAGGTGGTATTGTGCTCATTTTCAGGTTCAAAATCTTAATTAGGGGTTGTACCAGAACAGGTTTACATGGTTTAATTTTGAAAAAACACCATATTTTTCTCATACTGCACATTGTTGCAGCTTCTCTTTTCAACCCACGTATTAAGTAAATTAAAGGAAACCTAAGAAACAAAATGATTTCTGGCCAAAAATACAGTAACACATTATCTTTCGTGAAGCGGACTTTCACGCGATGTGACTGGAGCCCTTTAAAGGGCTCTGGCACTGTGCTAGTGGGCTGGGCGGGAGGGCACACTTCCCCCCTGTGTACACGTGTTTACTGTTTACACACAGAAACAAGTATAACTACATTATGATTTAAAGTATGCTTGTTACTATACGTTGTTGTTTGTTTGTTAAGTTAACAACATGTGCTGCTTCCTTCTTGGCCAGGTTACCCTTATGGAAGAGAACTCTGATCTCAACTAGCTATTTACCTGATTTTGAAAAATATATTTTAATGTTAAAAAAATATTAAATATTAAAATATAAAAATATATATTTTAGTTTTCCTTCTGGAAATCAGTCTGAAACATGTGGCAATTACATAAATAATTACAATATTTTGCAGTAGCCTACACAATTAGCATATTTGGCATAAATATATTTGTAACCCAGTGTAATTGTTTAACAATGTACTTCCACAAAGTACACCTAAATAGTATTTACTAAGAGTTAAATTAAATATTTTTAATAAGTAGACTAAAATGTTGTGAAAAATATGCTTTTATTTAAGCATATTTATTAAAAGTTTAATTAAGTATATATTTATTACCAATTTATTCAAAGTATATAAGAGAAGTATGTTAAAGCTCTGGAGAATATATCTTTAATATACTTTTAGTAAGCATGTTAGAAGTATGAATGTACTATAAGCATACTATGTGAATTTCTAGTACATTTTCAATGCATTTAAGCGCACTTCTTTTTGACCTGGGAAGGAAGACCAAGAAATACAACTAATTAAAGCCTAATACTTGTGTTTTTTTTAATGTGTTACAACTTTGTATCCAAATTGACTTACCTTAAGTTTTCAGCTTATACTAAACCACATACACAACTTCAATTATACTACATGCTACATACTTAAGTTTACTGTCACATAACAAAGAGAAACAATAATTCTGAGAATCAAGGGAATATTTGGCAATGTTGCTTGAAAAATTACATTGAATTGATTAAATATAATTGAAACCTCATTAAAGGTTGTTAAGTAGACCATGAGCCAAAAATATTTTGTCAAACCACAAATTATTTCCTTGGTCAAGAACAAATAAGCACACATACAGTATATTAAAAGGTGTTTACACACGAACCCTAGCACCTATTTCCAGGAAAAACACCTAAAATAACATACCCAAAATTAATCAGTAATAGCTCCTCAACCACTAGCCCTAGATGCATAATTCTGGTCTCCTTTGAAAGGTCAGAAGCTAAGGAACATAAATCCATTGTACATTAACATATTTATTTTACCATAACAGACTACATGGAGATCAAATACAGAAAAAAAGCTATATTTTAAAGCAATAAACCATCAAAACCATCATAAGGTAAATTATAATGCACCTGGAATACAACTGTAACTGTAAATCTGATGAAAAGAAACTAATATACAACCGTTATTACACAATCTTTCAAAAACATACCAGGCGAATGTCCATGTTTTGGCCATATTTACTGTTTAAATGTTCACTTTTATTGGGATAATCTTCAAGATATTATTTCTCTCCATACAACCACATTCCCAATAACATAAAGCTTCCAAAGCATTGAAATATTGATAAAAACAGTCAATATTCCTGTGACCAATGCATGCTCCCATGCTTTACAGGCCACAGCTTGAGAACAGAACTTCTAAAAGGCTCTTTTTGTTCATCTCGACGAGACGAATCTGTACATTTCCTGGATGTCTGTGTAGCTCCTACGGTACGCCAGCAGAGGCCGATAAAGAGCGCCTCCGCCAAACCAAACTCTTCTTCTCTCCTTCAATCTGACGACAGAAATGAAACTTAAGGCTTGTGCAAACTACGCGATTATCAGCGTCGGCCGATGGCCGTGCCGTTCACACTACATAACTTGCCGTCTTGTGACAGGAGTCTTGAAGTCGTTGTGGCATTCACACTACCTGACTGATAGGTGATAGGTGGTCACACACTACACCAGCTGACAGCGACTCTGTCACCCCAGGCTGGTCTCCAAACCACGTTTTGTCAAGAAAACACACGTGAAATGTGAAACGGAAATGGAAAATGACGTGAATCTACACATCTGTTGTTTGTTATTATAAAGATACAAATTATAAAGACAAAAAATCTGTGTAAAAGAATGGATTAGCACACTCAGGTAGCAGGGATTGTCTGTGCTACAGAGAGCTGGAGGGGAGTAAAAAGTGTTTTGCGGTGAAAAAGTAGCTGCCTGCTCTCATTGACTGGATGTGGATGTCGAGTCCGCCAGATATTTGGCATGCTAGATATCTGGCAGACATCAGCGATGTGTCAGAAATGTGTCGGGGAGCCATTTTGATGCATCCTTGAGTTGTTCACACATAAGGACTGGTGATCGCCGATCAACCCCCGATCACAGCCTGGCGCAGTGTTGGCAAGACTAAACCTTATAACTTTTAGATTTTATTGGATTATATTAGATTGTGTACCTGATAAATTGGCAGTTTTATCAGATGTGTATTCCTGAGTTCTTGAGTTGTGTCTATGTTTCTGTGTCTAGTTGCTGGACAGTCTCCAATATATGCGCTCAAGGGGCAGGAGGTCAACTTCAAGCCAGCCATCACTGGACAACCTAAGGAAATTCTGTGGAAATATAAAGGCAACAAAGTAGTAGAGTTTAATGGCAATGAGGAACAGGTGTACCACCCATATGAAAAAAGGATCACTCTTGACTGGATCTCTGCAGAGCTCAATATCGCTAAACTCAGATATGAAGACACCGGATACTATGATTGGAAGCATACATAAACCAAGAGTTGAAACGTTCAACTTTTCTATTGGAGGTCATTGGTAAGTTTTTTTTACTAACTTTTTTAACATAGTGGTTGTATACAGTTAATTGATGAACATTGGTACCTGCATTCTGCAGCTGGAAGTTGATGTGTTGCTATAGCAATTCCATATCTTTGAATTCATGAAGGTATAAAGATATGGTGTATAACAGAAAGAAATTGTTTAGCCACACACGCAGAACTTAACAGAACATAAAAGTCTGACATTTGGGAAACAGTGTCCACTCTGATGCACCATGCATCATCGATAGAAAAGTATGCCTCCTCTCATCTTGCCAGAGTCTCCGGAGCTGGAGAAACACGGATTAAAACCAACATACGCAAGAAAATACACTACCTGCAGTAAAGGAAAAAGGAGATCCTATTCCTTGATAGATTCCCAATGGCCCAAAATAGTGGTTTGCCCTTGTTTTATTGTTTTACAACTTTGCATTACAATGGATGAAACTGATACACTTAGCCTGATTCAGAAAACGTCTTAATTGTCAGAGTTCAATGCATTTAATATGAGACACTATGCATACAACAACTGTTGCTCAGTTCTTTTACCAGTTGCAATATAATATTATAGTAGAGTGGCTAAAAAACATACAACCCGAGGGTGTGGAGGCTTTTCCAGAGGACAATAGGGACTATGAAACATATAGAGGATGGTTCCGGGGAAATATAATGCAACAGACAGAAATCCTGAGGAAAACCTGCTGCAGAGAACAGAGGAGCAATCTAGCTAGAATATGTAACATTAAGCAACAAACAGTGGGGGGAAATTGCAGTGGTCAAATGTGGAAGGCTGATACAGACACACAGAGTCAAGCCTGTTCTGCTACAAAAGGTGCCTCTATCAAATATTAACCTTTCAGGTGGGGCATACATTTATGTTAATCAGTGTCAAACCATGTGACACACTAAAACAATAAAACCTGTGGTGTGGTAGTGGGGAATATATTTATAGCCACTAAGCCTTTAGCATTGTCTGTGTTTCAAGTTGTTAATTTCATCATGGGAGTCAAGCCTTTATTGAGTCTTTTGAAACAAGACAATAAAGGAAATTGGTAGTATTTGTAGTGTTTTATAAAACACAATACATCATCATGTACTGTAAACAGAGTAGCAGTATCAGAAACATCTTAGACCTCTTCAGGCTGCATGCTGGAACTGTCGCTTTCTGATCAGAATCTTCTTCTCACCTGAAACGTTGTCTCACCCACACTTAACACAACAAAGTACTGTAATTGTTATTAAATATTCCAATTGACCGCCATTTGGTGAGATTTGCATCTTGTCATATGGAAGCCCCACAAAGCATTCTTTATTCAGTCTTTATAATTATAACTTTTGCAATAACTTGTTCTTTCTGGACTTTATGCCATTTAAAGCATTGATGTGTAATGGTTCATCCATGTGACATAAGGGAATCATTTATTTTCTCATTTAGGTTTGTATTCATGGATTCATTTTCATCTGTGTTTTCATATAGACCGAGTTGCCACACCCAGAATATCCTGTGAGATGGAAGATGGCAGCAGCTCTGCAACGCTAGTGTGCTCTGCCGAGTTCAGACAGCCTCAGTCCTTAATGAAGTTGGAGTGGGATTCACATGGACATGTGCAGCCTGGCCCAAATTTCACAATATCTCTGGGAGATAAACATGATGATGAAATATACACGTGTAGGGTGAGCAACCCTCTGAGCAATGAAACAGCTACATACACTGCAAAGGATTGTTACCCAGGTAAGACTTTACTTAGGCATCAGCTTTACTGTATGTTTATTGTTTATGTTGTGGAAGTTGTCATTTCAAGTACTTTCAGAAACTGATTTACACAGGACATTTGTATAATTTACCCGCCATAAGTCATGGGTTTCATTAAGAAATAATGCATGCACTGCTGCACTGACAATAATGCTGAACTTTGATCTTTTTTTTACCAGTGGTGACAGAAAATTTAAATAAAAATGAAACACACAAATGATATATGCGCCATCTCCTTAGTAATATAATGTAATAAGAAGTTGCTACAAGTTTGAATTTTGTGTTTCTGTGCAGACAAAAGTTCATCTGCAGCACTGATTGCCAGCGTACTCACCATCGTTGTAATTATTCTACTCGTTGTAGCCATAGTGTATTGCAAACTACGCCATAAAGGTACAGTTCAAAAAGTTTCACCATAACCAGATGATCTATACAGTATATATTCACTGTATTCATATTCACTATATTCATTTCCATGTATTTGTAAAGCTATGTTTAACAGTTAAACTAAATGTAATAGTACGTAAGCCATGTATGTGCAGTACACACATGTGCATTGCACACCAGCAGCTGTTATTAGTGAATCTAATCTTCACAATGTCCATCTATCCATGCATCATCAACCGCTTATCCTGCATACAGGGTCGTGGGGATCTTCACAATGTATGAAACAAAAACATACTGTTTCTTTCTTCTTTTCTGTCCTCTCACTCTCGGTTCCAGCATGTTTTGCAAAAAGAAAGAAAGGTGATTCAGAAAACCCATCAACAAAAGGTATGATACTGTATGTTTTCAGTGGTCTATCTCAGGAGTATTGTTCTCCTATTTTCTCTCATTTTTTTGTAATTTACAGAAAATGGAAGGTTAGACGATGACCAGGT
The DNA here is from genome assembly GCF_014851395.1 of Micropterus salmoides. Lineage (NCBI taxonomy): Eukaryota > Metazoa > Chordata > Actinopteri > Centrarchiformes > Centrarchidae > Micropterus > Micropterus salmoides. The sequence goes on along the minus strand of NW_024040333.1, from coordinate 23,284 downwards.
AGTCATTAAAGTAAATCGCTACCAGATGAGCATAGTGACTTTGTTTCTTGTAGCAAAAAATGAAAAAAAAACATAAAGGGTGTAACAGTTTAATTTTGACTGGTTTAGTTTTTTCATTGTGTACAGGGAGTGTTGCAGATAAGCACTAGCACATAAGCGCGTACCTCCGAAGCTACACAATCATTTTAATTTTAAAAAAGTAAGAGAGAATGTTTTCAAACGTGTAATGAGTTGCATCTAGATCAGTCAGATTTTTGGAGAAACCTTTTGGCCTATCTTGCTGTGTTAAGAAACACTTCCAAAAGTCATAATCCACTCACTGAACAAGCACCCACTGTTTTATATTGATGATACATAATGATGGATACTGGTGCATCATGTGGTCGCTGTTTAATGGACTGTTTTACTTAAAGGTGATATCGTCTAAGATCTCTTTCTTTCGTACTGGTGTTCTATTTTGTATTTCAATCTGTTTTAGGGTCAGATGAGAAGACAGCTCAGGGTGATGAAAATAGGAGTCTTCTTGAAAGAGCCCCCACACTTCCCTCTACGCAGCCACTTGGCCTTTTGCTACAAAGCAATAGGAATTTGAAGCCTAATGGCCTGGATAGAGATCACAACGAAAATGTCAATTCAGACTGGAAGACTGTCAACGGTAAAGGCTGCTGAATATTGTGCTTTATTTACAATAGTAACAAAACCTGGGTTTAAAGCAATTTGATAGGAAAAGAACTGTATTTCCAATAATGGGGAAAGAACATTATGCATTGTGTCATTTTCCCTCTAATTTGTTATTTACAAAAGAGCCACATCCAAATGACTAAAGGCAAAAGTATTTATGATATTGATTGTATAGAATATGTATTTCTGGGGGTGTATTGGGAGTATACATATGAAGGTGAATATGATGCAAAATGCAAGAGCTTGTAGACTTGATGTGAGCACTTGTACAGTACGATGTGAAAACTTGAGGTGAATTTGAAGTCAAATAAATAAAAAAACACAGTTTGTAGAAAAAATCTGTACTTGTATGTTGAAATATTCACTCGTAGAAAATATTCACACACCCGTGTTCTAAATTTGAAGTTACAATTTTTTTTTTACAAAAGTGTAGACTGATTTTTACATAAATCCAGTGACGCAATGCAGCATTTACTCATATTATTTTTTCTTTGACGTCACATTTCAACATGAAAGTTCAGATTTTTTCTACAAGCTCTCGTGTTTTTTTCTTTCTGTGACTTCAAATTCATCTCGTGTGTAAATATTTCATACAAGTGAAAATTTGAACCTACATGTACATATTTTTGTTCTGCAAGTTATCACATCATATTCTAAAAGTGCTCACATCAGTTCTACAAGCTCTCGCACTGTGCACCATATATGTACAGAACAGAATAGAGTGATGAAATTGAAATATTTTCAGGGAATGGCATGTTTCACTAATTAGAATTAATTGAAAGTATTATGGACTGAACCAGAAACCATTCCTTGTCTAATTCATATCTTCCTTTTTTTTCCTTTTTTTTTCAGCACATGATATGAGTCCACCAAAAGGTTACACTAACACGAAAATCATTTATTCTAACTTATACATGGTGTGAAGGGTGCTTCAAATTCATTTATCTGGTTATGAATGTCTTTCCAGGGTTAGTCGAACAAAGGAAACAGCAGTTTGAGAATGATGGAAACATTTCTGACAAAAAATTGCAGAAAGGTACTTTATTTTAGTAAACAAAAATAGATTGTTAGCTAACAGCTATAATTAATGCTGCAGCTAATGCTTATTTTCCTCATCGTTTAATCTATTATTGTTATATTAAATCTATTAATCTATTATATCTATTATTTTTTGTTTTAATCAGTTAATTTTAATTAATCATTTTATTTATAATATTCCAACAAATCTTCAAATACTGTAGCTTGTTTTGTTTGACCAAGTCTTAAAGCCAAAAGTGTTCAATTAACAATATAAAAAGAGAAAAGAAGCAAGTCATCACATTTGAGAAGCTGGAATCAGCAAGTGTTTGTCATTTTTGCTTCATAGATGACAAAGGTGATGCAGATGCAAATGAACCTGAACCAGCTGGTGTGGCGGACAAGGAGGATTTGGAGGTCTTCATTGAGCCTGAACAGCCAGTTTTGGAAACTGCTCTCTCTGAACCAGATTCACAACACTCAGGCAAATACAAAAGAAACTGATGCCAAGAAATGTATTAAGTGTGTGTGCTACAACAGCAAAACCTGGGTTTAAAACTTGATTACTATGGTATTACCTTTACTGGTGAGAGAACATATGCATTGGGTGGCTTTCTCTCTAATTTGTCATTATTTACAAAACAAAATATCTATCTTGTGCCTCAGCCACATGATTAAATGTCCTGACAGGGAGTGGAAAATACAACCTTCGTATATAAATCATTTTAAATATTAATAATAATGATCAAACATCCAATGGTATTTAAGATTTCTTTATTGTATCTTCTCACTTTGCCTTTTAGGGCTTACTTACATAATAGTGACTTGTGTGTATATATATATACATTTTGGGGGTATACAGTACAGAATAGAGTGATGAAATTGAGATCATTTCAGAGAATGGCATGTGTCACAAATTATAATTAACCGAAACTAATATGGACTGAACCAGGAACCATTCTTTGTTTAATTCTTATCCTTTTCTATTTTACAGCACATGGTTTAGATGTACAAGATGGGAGGCCACAAAAAGATTACACTGACACAAATGTTATTTATTATAACTTATACACGTTATTGTTATTAACATCATACATTGCTCCTTACTGGATTGTTTGACTCCCAATTACTAAGACTGCTTCTGAATGGTTTGGTCTTATTCGTGGTCTTGAATTTCTTTTTTTTTCTTTCTGTTTCAGGTTTAGATAACAAAGGTGATGCAAATGCAGACCACCTCAGTGAAGATGCTGGGAAAAAGATCCCACAGTGTGACCCCTCAGACTCTGAGAAGGCAAATGAACTTGACCCAGCTGGTTTGTTGGAGGACTCGCAGTCTAATCTGGAATCCTCCATTGCTCCTGTACAGCCAGGTTTGGAAACGACACTATCTGAGCTAGATTCAGAATAGTCACAGGAAAAAACAAACACTCAGACATAAAAAATAAAAAGTAAACATCAGGAATAAGACAGAGCCGACACTTTACTTTAAGTGCATCTATTTAGCAGTTAAACACATTTTACAGCAGGATATGCTGGGATTAACAACACCGGTAACATCTCTTTGTCTGTGTGTGTGTGTGTGTGTGTGTGTTACAATAGTAGCAAAATCTGGGTTTAAAGCAATTTGAAAGGGAAAATAATGGTGAAAGAACATTATGCATTGTGTCATTTTCACTTTAATTTGTTATTATTTACAAAACAGCCACAGCCAAATGACTAAAGCCAAAGGTATTAATGATAAATATCCTATAGAATATGTATTTCTGTAAGTGTTTGGGAGTATACATATGAAGTTGAATATGGTGCAAAATGCAAGAGCTTGTAGACTTGATGTGAGCACTTGTACAGTATGATGTGAAAACTTGTGAGGTGAATTTGAAGTCAAATAAATAAAAAAACACAGCTTGTAGAAAAATCTGTACTTGTATGTTGAAATATTCACTCAGAAAATATTCACACACCCGTGTTCTAAATTTGAAGTCACAATTTTTTTTTTTTTTTACAAAAGTGTAGACTGATTTTTACATAAATGCAGTGACAGCTGAAACTGGTAATGCAGCATTTACTCATATTATTTTTTCTTTGACGTCACATTTCAACATGAAAGTTCAGATTTTTTCTACAAGCTCTCGTGTTTTTTTCTTTCTGTGACTTCAAATTCATCTCGTGTGTAAATATTTCATACAAGTGAAAATTTGAACCTACATGTACATATTTTTGTTCTGCAAGTTATCACATCATATTCTAAAAGTGCTCACATCAGTTCTACAAGCTCTCGCACTGTGCACCATATATGTACAGAACAGAATAGAGTGATGAAATTGAAATATTTTCAGGGAATGGCATGTTTCACTAATTAGAATTAATTGAAAGTATTATGGACTGAACCAGAAACCATTCCTTGTCTAATTCATATCTTCCTTTTTTTCCCTTTTTTTTTCAGCACATGATATGAGTCCACCAAAAGGTTACACTAACACGAAAATCATTTATTATAACTTATACATGGTGTGAAGGGTGCTTCAAATTCATTTATCTGGTTATGAATGTCTTTCCAGGGTTAGTCGAACAAAGGAAACAGCAGTTTGAGAATGATGGAAACATTTCTGACAAAAAATTGCATAAAGGTACTTTATTTTAGTAAACAAAAATGGATTGTTAGCTAACAGCTATAATTAATGCTGCAGCTAATGCTTATTTTCCTCATCATTTAATCTATTATTGTTATATTAAATCTATTAATCTATTATATCTATTATTTTTTGTTTTAATCAGTTAATTTTAATTAATCATTTTATTTATAATATTCCAACAAATCTTCAAATACTGTAGCTTGTTTTGTTTGACCAAGTCTTAAAGCCAAAAGTGTTCAATTAACAATATAAAAAGAGAAAAGAAGCAAGTCATCACATTTGAGAAGCTGGAATCAGCAAGTGTTTGTCATTTTTGCTTCATAGATGACAAAGGTGATGCAGATGCAAATGAACTCGACCCAGCTGGTTTGTTGGAGGACTCGCAGTCTAATCTGGAATCCTCCATTGCTCCTGTACAGCCAGGTTTGGAAACGACACTATCTGAGCTAGATTCAGAATAGTCACAGGAAAAAACAAACACTCAGACAAATATAAAATAAAAAGTAAACATCAGGAATAAGACAGAGCCGACACTTTACTTTAAGTGCATCTATTTAGCAGTTAAACACATTTTACAGCAGGATATGCTGGGATTAACAACACCGGTAACATCTCTTTGTCTGTGTGTGTGTGTGTGTGTGTGTGTGTTTGTTACAATAGTAGCAAAATCTGGGTTTAAAGCAATTTGAAAGGGAAAATAATGGTGAAAGAACATTATGCATTGTGTCATTTTCACTTTAATTTGTTATTATTTACAAAACAGCCACAGCCAAATGACTAAAGCCAAAGGTATTAATGATAAATATCCTATAGAATATGTATTTCTGTAAGTGTATTGGGAGTATACATATGAAGGTGAATATGGTGCAAAATGCAAGAGCTTGTAGACTTGATGTGAGCACTTGTACAGTATGATGTGAAAACTTGTGAGGTGAATTTGAAGTCAAATAAATAAAAAAACACAGCTTGTAGAAAAAATCTGTACTTGTATGTTGAAATATTCACTCAGAAAATATTCACACACCCGTGTTCTAAATTTGAAGTCACAAATTTTTTTTTTTTACAAAAGTGTAGACTGATTTTTACATAAATGCAGTGACAGCTGAAACTGGTAATGCAGCATTTACTCATATTATTTTTTCTTTGACGTCACATTTCAACATGAAAGTTCAGATTTTTTCTACAAGCTCTCGTGTTTTTTTCTTTCTGTGACTTCAAATTCATCTCGTGTGTAAATATTTCATACAAGTGAAAATTTGAACCTACATGTACATATTTTTGTTCTGCAAGTTATCACATCATATTCTAAAAGTGCTCACATCAGTTCTACAAGCTCTCGCACTGTGCACCATATATGTACAGAACAGAATAGAGTGATGAAATTGAAATATTTTCAGGGAATGGCATGTTTCACTAATTAGAATTAATTGAAAGTATTATGGACTGAACCAGAAACCATTCCTTGTCTAATTCATATCTTCCTTTTTTTCCCTTTTTTTTTCAGCACATGATATGAGTCCACCAAAAGGTTACACTAACACGAAAATCATTTATTATAACTTATACATGGTGTGAAGGGTGCTTCAAATTCATTTATCTGGTTATGAATGTCTTTCCAGGGTTAGTCGAACAAAGGAAACAGCAGTTTGAGAATGATGGAAACATTTCTGACAAAAAATTGCATAAAGGTACTTTATTTTAGTAAACAAAAATGGATTGTTAGCTAACAGCTATAATTAATGCTGCAGCTAATGCTTATTTTCCTCATCATTTAATCTATTATTGTTATATTAAATCTATTAATCTATTATATCTATTATTTTTTGTTTTAATCAGTTAATTTTAATTAATCATTTTATTTATAATATTCCAACAAATCTTCAAATACTGTAGCTTGTTTTGTTTGACCAAGTCTTAAAGCCAAAAGTGTTCAATTAACAATATAAAAAGAGAAAAGAAGCAAGTCATCACATTTGAGAAGCTGGAATCAGCAAGTGTTTGTCATTTTTGCTTCATAGATGACAAAGGTGATGCAGATGCAAATGAACCTGAACCAGCTGGTGTGGCGGACAAGGAGGATTTGGAGGTCTTCATTGAGCCTGAACAGCCAGTTTTGGAAACTGCTCTCTCTGAACCAGATTCACAACACTCAGGCAAATACAAAAGAAACTGATGCCAAGAAATGTATTAAGTGTGTGTGCTACAACAGCAAAACCTGGGTTTAAAACTTGATTACTATGGTATTACCTTTACTGGTGAGAGAACATATGCATTGGGTGGCTTTCTCTCTAATTTGTCATTATTTACAAAACAAAATATCTATCTTGTGCCTCAGCCACATGATTAAATGTCCTGACAGGGAGTGGAAAATACAACCTTCGTATATAAATCATTTTAAATATTAATAATAATGATCAAACATCCAATGGTATTTAAGATTTCTTTATTGTATCTTCTCACTTTGCCTTTTAGGGCTTACTTACATAATAGTGACTTGTGTGTATATATATATACATTTTGGGGGTATACAGTACAGAATAGAGTGATGAAATTGAGATCATTTCAGAGAATGGCATGTGTCACAAATTATAATTAACCGAAACTAATATGGACTGAACCAGGAACCATTCTTTGTTTAATTCTTATCCTTTTCTATTTTACAGCACATGGTTTAGATGTACAAGATGGGAGGCCACAAAAAGATTACACTGACACAAATGTTATTTATTATAACTTATACACGTTATTGTTATTAACATCATACATTGCTCCTTACTGGATTGTTTGACTCCCAATTACTAAGACTGCTTCTGAATGGTTTGGTCTTATTCGTGGTCTTGAATTTCTTTTTTTTTCTTTCTGTTTCAGGTTTAGATAACAAAGGTGATGCAAATGCAGACCACCTCAGTGAAGATGCTGGGAAAAAGATCCCACAGTGTGACCCCTCAGACTCTGAGAAGGCAAATGAACTTGACCCAGCTGGTTTGTTGGAGGACTCGCAGTCTAATCTGGAATCCTCCATTGCTCCTGTACAGCCAGGTTTGGAAACGACACTATCTGAGCTAGATTCAGAATAGTCACAGGAAAAAACAAACACTCAGACAAATAAAAAATAAAAAGTAAACATCAGGAATAAGACAGAGCCGACACTTTACTTTAAGTGCATCTATTTAGCAGTTAAACACATTTTACAGCAGGATATGCTGGGATTAACAACACCGGTAACATCTCTTTGTCTGTGTGTGTGTGTGTGTGTGTGTGTGTGTGTGTGTGTTTGTTACAATAGTAGCAAAATCTGGGTTTAAAGCAATTTGAAAGGGAAAATAATGGTGAAAGAACATTATGCATTGTGTCATTTTCACTTTAATTTGTTATTATTTACAAAACAGCCACAGCCAAATGACTAAAGCCAAAGGTATTAATGATAAATATCCTATAGAATATGTATTTCTGTAAGTGTATTGGGAGTATACATATGAAGGTGAATATGGTGCAAAATGCAAGAGCTTGTAGACTTGATGTGAGCACTTGTACAGTATGATGTGAAAACTTGTGAGGTGAATTTGAAGTCAAATAAATAAAAAAACACAGCTTGTAGAAAAAATCTGTACTTGTATGTTGAAATATTCACTCAGAAAATATTCACACACCCGTGTTCTAAATTTGAAGTCACAAATTTTTTTTTTTTACAAAAGTGTAGACTGATTTTTACATAAATGCAGTGACAGCTGAAACTGGTAATGCAGCATTTACTCATATTATTTTTTCTTTGACGTCACATTTCAACATGAAAGTTCAGATTTTTTCTACAAGCTCTCGTGTTTTTTCTTTCTGTGACTTCAAATTCATCTCGTGTGTAAATATTTCATACAAGTGAAAATTTGAACCTACATGTACATATTTTTGTTCTGCAAGTTATCACATCATATTCTAAAAGTGCTCACATCAGTTCTACAAGCTCTCGCACTGTGCACCATATATGTACAGAACAGAATAGAGTGATGAAATTGAAATATTTTCAGGGAATGGCATGTTTCACTAATTAGAATTAATTGAAAGTATTATGGACTGAACCAGAAACCATTCCTTGTCTAATTCATATCTTCCTTTTTTTCCTTTTTTTTTCAGCACATGATATGAGTCCACCAAAAGGTTACACTAACACGAAAATCATTTATTATAATTTATACATGGTGTGAAGGGTGCTTCGAATTCATTTATCTGGTTATGAATGTCTTTCCAGGGTTAGTCGAACAAAGGAAACAGCAGTTTGAGAATGATGGAAACATTTCTGACAAAAAATTGCATAAAGGTAATTTATTTTAGTAAACAAAAATGGATTGTTAGCTAACAGCTATAATTAATGCTGCAGCTAATGCTTATTTTCCTCATCATTTAATCTATTATTGTTATATTAAATCTATTAATCTATTATATCTATTATTTTTTGTTTTAATCAGTTAATTATAATTAATCATTTTATTTATAATATTCCAACAAATCTTCAAATACTGTAGCTTGTTTTGTTTGACCAAGTCTTAAAGCCAAAAGTGTTCAATTATCAATATAAAAAGAGAAAAGAAGCAAGTCATCACATTTGAGAAGCTGGAATCAGCAAGTGTTTGTCATTTTTGCTTCATAGATGACAAAGGTGATGCAGATGCAAATGAACCTGAACCAGCTGGTGTGGCGGACAAGGAGGATTTGGAGGTCTTCAGTGAGCCTGAACAGCCAGTTTTGGAAACTGCTCTCTCTGAACCAGATTCACAACACTCAGGCAAATACAAAAGAAACTGATGCCAAGAAATGTATTAAGTGTGTGTGCTACAACAGCACAGTAGTGTTAGTGTTAACATACTGACTGTTGTATATTAGGCTACTTTAGTTTCCTTAGGTAAATGAAATGAACAAAATCTAGATGTCTTTTGCCAGCTAACAGTAAAGGCTGCTGAATGTATGCTTTCTGTTTTGGGATGTTTTATTTATATCACATATTATTGGTCACCCAACTTTTAAGCTTCAGGTTACTAATGGTATGAAAGATTGATTAGATTAGCTTTTGAGATTTAGGATTAACCTACATGTTTTACTAATTGCTTCCTGCCTCTCAGTCTTAAGGTATTTTTTGAATTTTTCATTGTTCTTAATATTTTATGTTTTTGATGATACTTTTTTATTTTTTATTTCTATGTTTTACACTTCTTTTATGATGTATTAAGTTTATAAAATATTTTGATATATTCAAATGACTTTGGATCTCGTTTTGGATAAATTTGGACAAACTATTAAACTAAGTTATAAATAATAATCTGAATTAGTAATAGAAAAAATAGTTTGGTACATTATCTTTTATTATTAATGAAGTCTTTGGGGTATATAGTATACATTGTATGCTTTTCACTGTACTGGGAAAAGTGAGGGAATGGCATGCATTGTAAACTTAATGTAATATTTTATATGTTGAACCATGGAGTGCATAGCAAGAGGTACTGCAGTAGTTTAATTTATCTACTGATTATTCTTTATAATAATCATGACAGATAGAAAAAGTACAAGTATTCTCTTGCTCATAGACAATATAATTGATCTCCACCAATAATCAGCCTTTAAGAACGACAACAGCATTTCTTATTTTTAACAGTTCAATTTAATTTATAAAAATCATACCATGTGCTGTAGGAGGATTTCACCTTATTGCTTATTTATGTCAATGCAATCTGTGGCCTAATTGGAAAATGTCTCCCGATTGATTTTAAACCAAGATAGCATCTGAACAATAAAATTCTATACTTTTTATACTAATTTTTCACTCTTTTTACTGTCTGTTTCAGAGTCAAAGAAAAAGACAGATGATGAAGAGGAAGCATAGTCACCTCCTGCTCAGTCATGTTTCCCTTTGACATAAAGGACACCACTGGTGAACACAAGAAAGATACCAACTCAGATCAGGTCAACAGAGAAACTACAGTACTGCAGAACAGTTCAGAAGGATAAGTACATGAGCAAGATTCAAACATGTCACAGGGAGAAACTGTATTAAAGAATGAGTGATGAGGTTGATTGTCAACACCTGCATGTGTTGATCAGCAGCGGCACATGCGTGTTCCTGTTGACCTCTAGCTCTTAGTAGAGAGTCTCTCTTCATAGACTGGTTTGGTGGTGTATAATGGGAAAAAAAATGCTGATGTCACCATTATTTGTGCATGGTTGACTTACTGCTGCTGGTTAACTGCAGTTACCTGCCTGTTAGATCATCTCTGGCTGCCTCCAATGCGCTGCACAACATGGGTTATTTGTCCTTGTTTGTTATATGCCTTTCAAGAGTCTCCAGATACTGGTGGTAAGACCAGGCAGGACTCAGATGAGTCTGAGCAGCAGTCAGACAGCAGCTCAACAGAGCCAGATAAAAGTGAGGGTGAAACTGCTGAAGATAAAAATGAGATACAGTGTGCCCAAGAAAAGAAAAGCCAGACGATGAGAGCCTGAATGAGGCTGAAGGGAGACAAAATTTTTTTTATCAATTTAATAGCACATTAGCACTTATAAATCTCATGCTACATCTTTTGAGTCTACATGTTAGGGCGACACTACAGTTTAACACAAATAACCACTATTCTTATTAATCTCATATTGTGACTTTACTCATAAGGACTACTTGGTGGTGTAATGGAAATATTGTAAGTAAAAAGTAAAAAACAACAGACATTTGCCCATTTTAGAATCAAAATGCTTTATTAAAGGTGTAAAATTATGTTATGATGCTGTACACACATTTGAAAGTAACCCCTGCACCCACTTTTAAAAATGTAATTTTTAATTTACATTTAATTTTAATCACTCACTCATTTATTATTATTGAGACCAGCTTGTTTCTGTGAATGCATTGCTGTGGTGAAATTGTTCAGAGCTCAGTGTATATTTGTCATTATTGATTATTCATTAATTATTTGTAATTACTATCCATGACACTACAGATTTTATTTGTATTTTGTTTACTGTTCTTTTGCCACAGTTTTTGCTGATGATAGTGTGTGGGAATTGTTTGATTAGTAAAGGCCAGTGTGAGATTTGTGAGTTGTTTATTTCCAGTCTTTTTGTTATAAAATACTTAAAAAATATATAAATTGGGTGGTGATGGTGGATAAGACACATGCTTTGGTGTGAGAGACCTGTGCTCAATTCCCCACTGTGACACATATACCAATGTGTCCCTGAGCAAGACACTTTACCCCTAGTTGCTCCAGAGCCATGATATACTTAGCGAACTGACAGCTAAGCACAGCAAATCCATAACACATACTTGACAGGTGATAGGTAAGTAACTGTAAGAACATTTTTATATCAGTAGGGGGCAGTGTCATACCTCTAGTCAGAGACAGATTTTTAGACACTATAAATTAGTAGTTTTTTTAGGATCTTAACAGATGGTTGAAAGACATCCTATACAGCGGCAGGCTTTACAAAGACACCATTGAATAACATGATGGTCAAATATGGCTTTACAGGAGTTGATAGAACATTTATCTAAAGTCTAAAATATACAGATTTGTGATATTTCTTGGGTGATGATAATGAGTTGTATAAATGCAATGTGTGGGACTGTGCAGGGTCAAAGCTATTCAGAGAAGTTCAGAGAGGTTGTTGGTGCAGTTTAAAGAAATAGTTTGTACTTAAATGGAAAGTTACATTGCATTTTAGACAATGACTGTTGTAGAAACTTTCATTCATTTAGTGAGCAAAAGCAAAACACACAGTAAACCAGCAGTCAGACATATTAAAATGCTCAGTGGTGTAGACACACAAAAGGCAGGTTCACCCACTGCTGGATGACAAGCTGTTGTAGATTTCTAGATGTACTGGTTGGGCCATGTGAGAAAGTCATGCGTGATTAGTTTAACCTCCAAGTCACAGAGAAGTCTGTGATCTGCTACCACCTGACCTGTGGGTTCAGAGCACAAGCAGAGAATGAACAATATCGTATTTCTGTGGTCGCAACAAATACCATGGGGATATTAGAGTTTTGAATTATTTGTGGGGATCGGGGCTCTGCCTCCTCAGATGAGGCTCACAATGTGGTTCCACTGAGACATTGATGGCAACAAGGAAGGTCACAGCCTGGCTCTGTCTTCCAGTGGAGTAAAGATTTTTCCATGCCAACATGTTTTTATGTAAGCATATTTTTTCTGGGATGATTGTTACACCAAAGGGGCTTGTTTGAGTTTTTCCTGGATTGAAAAACAAACAAAAATGTGACAATGGCATGCCAGCCTAACTGGCCAGGCCATTCTTTTAAAGTAAGAGTACTTACCTTCCTTTCCACATCACATTACACTGGAGTAAAATGCTCTTTCAGATACAGGCCCAATTACAATTTTCTCCTCAGATTGTTAAGGTTCTTTTTTGGCCTTGGTTTCAATAGGAGAGATAGAAAAAAAGAAGAATGGGCCACCCTCCAGAACTGCCTTTTATACCAGGTTGATTAGCATGCTGGCTTGTTTTAAATTGCCTCCTGGAGGGCTGACGTGAAATCGAACAATATCCTCTGGCTTTAGAGACTAGCCCCATAGCTTCTCATTTATTTTTATGCAGAGTTAGGACAGACTTTGGCACTGCTCCACTGAGGAAGCTGAGCCCGGGGAGGCCAGGTCTGGGTAGGTCAGGACAAATCAATTAATATTAGCTCAATAAAAGTTCTTGGCTCTTTCTAGGCCATACTTTACTGTGACAGTGCAACCTGGGCGCCCGCCATAATTGGGTGGGTAGATTGTTAAGTGTGGTTGAGACATTATAATGAAATAATATTCCTTTCCTATCTCTATAAAAGACCTCTATTCAGATCTGATTTGTCTTTGGACCTGCTTTTACGAGAAGTGATAGTAGGGCATTGTTTGTCATTATTATTATTATACTATATTAAACAAGGTTTCCCTCTTGGGTGATCATGTTTATGACTTTATATTTTGGTCCAACTCAACCTCTATGCTCCTTTTTTTTCTGCTAACATTTCACCATCATGTAAAATTCAAGTGTGCCCAAGGTAGAAATATTATTATACCCATGGCAGCAACACTATAGTGGAAACACTTATTAATATACTACTTATATACCTATAAATGCTACAATTGGGACAGATAAAATAGGTGTAGGGTAGAAGATTGAAAGTTGTTTGACTGTCCTCTCTGACCCAAAAATGATCTCAGTAGTCAGAAATAATTCAAGTAACTACAAATACACCTCAGATCCTTTGTGGTGTTCATGACAGATGCTTTGCTCTGCGAGGGGAAAACCTGATCAGGTCATTGTTGAGATTTATACGGCTATCATGTTGTCATAACTCCACTAATAAGGAACTTAATTTGAGGATGATATATACTGTTTGGTTGTATTCAAACAACACAGGGTCTATCAAACACACCACTGTTGTCATGTTCATATTTGGTAGCCACAATATAAACACTGGTTATTAGACCTCCAGACTTAACATCAGGTCAGCTTAAACGTAATTACAGAGTCTCAGACATCTCCCTATTTCCTGGCTGGAGTTTTGGAGTTCAGTCACATCTTTGTGTCTGCACACTTTCTCTGTCACACAGCGTCTTGGCAATAATTTCTCTCTGAAACATCAATTGTTATGTCAAAAAGTAAATATTTTCTTCTATATGGCCAGGAAAAATCTTTACATTTAGCATGGCATTTACATGTTTTATTATGGTTTCTGTTGGGCATTTGCTTTGGAGACGGCTTCATCTTTGTGGTAGGGACAGAGAACCTTGCCAAATGTGTGCATTTTCGTATGGGCACAGCACTAAGCATGAAACAGAGACAAACAATTATTGGTGTAAAATAAAGGTTCTACCTTTTTGTCACCATTAGAAAAGATAATTTAGTTTGACTGTAAAAGTATAATGTAAGTTGCTTTTAGGGGTGTCAGTTTTGGTTGTTTTGGTGCACCCCTTTGGTCCAGACAGAAATATTTCTATTGGATTGCCCTGACATGTTGTACAGACATCCATGCTCCCCAAGAATCCTAATAACTAGTGATCCCATGACCTTTGACCTCTAGTGCCAGCCGCAGATTTAGCAATGTTCTTTGATTTCTTACAGCTATTGGATGAATTGTCATGACATTTGATTTAGACATTCAGCTGTACTTACTTACAATACTAATCACATTCCCACCAGTCTCAGCTGCCTCAGCTGTACTTTGTTTAGTGCTAATTAGCAAGTATTAGCATTCTAACATGCTAAACTAGGATAATGAACATAGGAAAAAATGCATCTGCAAAAGAACAGCATGTTAGTATTGTCATTGTAAGCATGTTAGCATGCTGGTGTTAGCAGTTAGTTCAAAGAACTGTTTTGCCTCACAAAGCTGCTAGCATGACTGTAGATTCCTGGTCTGTGTTCTTGTACAATTTGTCACGAAAAACAGTCATTTAGAAAGTGATAAATGTCTGGCAGATCATGGAATCTTTAGAGACAGATGCAATAGATGGAGAACACATTTGTATCTATGGTTTAGTATATTTGAACTATTCTCTTGCACTAAGCACCACTCATCTGGTTTCACGCTATTTTGTCTATAACAACCAGCACCATATGATGCTATTTGTCAAAGATAAGCTCCACACAAGTTGTTGAATGTTCTTGACTTTACATAGGCAACACTGTCACAAAAGCTTATGTTTTCCATTTGCTAACATTTTACTATTATTATAATATTATTATAGAACAATTCTACAACCATTTGTAATTAACTTTGGAGTGGAAAAAGTATGAAATGTCTATTTCAATGACTGAAAATATATCCTTTCAGCACCATGGACAGACAGTTTCTGAGAACCAGCAGAGGGAATCACTTAGTTTTTGTTTTCTGTTGTCATGTGCGTGTGTTTCTGTAAATACTTTTTTCAACAATCGAGTCGCTCAGAGCTTTGTCAGTTCTTTTATTTGAACAAGCTGCCTGTCAATGTGCCATGCTGACGTATCTGTGCTTGTGCACTTGCGGAACCTGACACAATTCTCTTGTGGCGAAATGGAAAACACTTGCAGCATACCGCCTGCCTCGTATTGTCTGATGGGAAGATTAAAGCAAATCCAAACAAAATTCACTCTCTTCAACTCTGAGTTGGTCGATGGTGAGACCACCAGAGGGGAAAAGCTCGCTCAACTATGTCATCAGATCACGTTATCATTGATCTCAGTCTACGGCTCTCCTCGTCTGTCTGTCTTTGCCTTCTGAAGTCTGCTTTGTGCTTTCAGTAACATCTCTCATGGCTCGCTGTTGCCTCTCATCTCTCGAGTCTGATAAGAAATCATGAGGACTTCACCAGAATAACACACTGCATTTGAGTGCATATGCACGTTTTATGTTTTTGGTGAGACTATAATCCCCTCTACCATTCTCTGTTAATAATGGGAGGGAATAATGTGTTGGGACTACAGCTATAGGTAATTGTTACCAGTCTTGGTGGTTTATTTGTTTGTCTTCACACCAAAAAGATGGCATTGTTCTCTGCCACAATCACAGAGCACTGTAGTGTTTTCATTGACAGCAAGGAGTATTGTTCACAGAAACTACTGAATCAATTCTGAGATAAATTCATAAGCCTTTTAAGCATAACTTCCACTTTGAGTATGTAACTTCACAATCAGGGAAACGCAAAACTAAATATTTGACATGGAGGTCACCCACATTTAAACTGTGCCTTGGTTAATTGGTTTTTATCAGAATCCCCACTAACTGAATAAATTCTTATTAAACAGTTAAAATCTGACCCAAAAGGCAGAAATTCCACATTAAATTATGCTAAAGGAAATTATTATATTGATGTGCATTTCAGTTGAAGCACATGTCCAGTACAACACAAATACAATAAAGTCTTCAGTGAAAAAATATTGGAAATAGCGAATGAATAACTGTGTTAAATGTGTTTTTTTTGTAAAATTGATCCAGAATTATGGGGACAATTGTGGCTATTTAAGATTTTTATGAAAATTAGATGTTGCCAAAACAAGATGTACAACACTGTGTCTTGCTCTGTTGTGGTCGATGAAGAGTCTCCAAATGCTCTCCATATGTCTGGCAACTCCACTGACCCCTCTTACTTAAACATTGCCAGGTTGGATGTGTTCCACGCTCGGCCAGCGTGCGGTGATGTTGTTGTTTTACTTTACAGTGTCACAGCAAAAAATTCCAGTGAAACCTAACAAGGAAAGATAGATCTACTGCGGCTTGTCTAAATCTGGAGTAAAGGAAGCTTGCCGCTGATTCAAATGTTATTGCCAGTGGAGGACGTTTTATGTACTCCATAATGATGCATAGGTAGATGGAAAAAAACTCCTGCTGTTAAAACTCACTCTGTGAGACAGAGAGTGACTGTGAAAGCAAACAGCCAAATGTTATAATTGTTTATTTGTGTCTGTTCAGCTTGATGGCAGTGTGTCACTTCTGTTTCCCGGATATGTCTGTGGGGGAGTGATTCATGTGGACAGCACCGCAGATTGTGCTGGTGATTACCCAAAATAGCCCTGGCATGCGGCATTGTACATGCGTAGAGAAGTGCATGTATGTCTCTGTGTGTGCATAAATGTTTGTTCATGTGTCCATGTGCACATGAAACATGTCTGCTGTGTCTACACATTCCTGCCATCATGTACATGTAGTCTGGGGATCTGGCAAGTTCCTCTCCACCCATGGTGGGCCTCTCTCAACCAGATGGATGGTCTCTGCCAGTGTCAGAGAGGTGACAGCTGGCTGGCCTGGCGTCTTCTGGCCAAGGGTCTGGATCCTGTTCTCTGACAGCTCCTGACAGCTCCTGATGGGTGACATGTCTACTGCTCTCCCCCCACCCATGAGCTTGCATCATGGAAACTCCTGGTTTACTGAGAAATCAATGATGTCTCACAGCGTGCTTTAATGAAATTTAAATGATATGAGCCACACCCCGGTGAGATGACGCCTATGCTCATAAGTGCTCTAAAGGAAGTAGCCACCCTACTGATGATTGAATAATTAGGCCTTTTCAATGGCTTTAAAACATGTTTTACAGAGAAAAAGAGTAATAGCTTCTCCACTCTAAACTGATATAAGACAACAGGTCATGCTTCACACTGAAAAGCTACACTCAGGTACCATGTCAAAAACCTCGTTAGATAAGCTACACAAGCTGTCACAAAATCTCTCATGAAAGTCATAAATTAGATTAAGCTTGTGCTACTTCTTTTACTTAACATAACACTCCGCTCTCCCTGCTGGCTCTCTTGTTCTCTCGCTCTCAGTCTTAAGTGGCCTTAATATTACAGTCAACTCGTTAGAGAGGCTGGAGGTCTGAGCTGCAGCGATTTGGGGAGTGGTGCTGGGACTGGGGACTGACTGCAGGGACTTTATAATGTGTGTGAGTCATTACTTTCAGCTTCCATGCAGCAGGCTGCAGGTTTCAGCAGGACAGAGATGGGGCTATGCTAAACCAAGCCTTGCTGGGCTCTGTGTTAATGAGACAGCTCTGCAGGGACGAGAAGAACACACACAGAGCAACTCAGGAGACGCCTGCTGGCCTCCCAAAGGTAATTCCCTTAAATGAAAAGCAGACTGCATGCTAGTCATTGTTGCATCAAGGCGGTGAGAATGAATAGTGATGGGGTTGTATTTCAGCACACCTCCCCATGCTCTTATTACGGGACTGAGATCAGTGGAGGCAGGGGTACCTTGTTCAGACACTCCCTGCCGGTGCTCTCTCTTACCCAATTATCCTTGACTAGACTGACTTGTGTAACACTGGCTGTCACGCAGTTTGGAATGGATGTTTTATCCTATCAAGGCCTTTTCATTTTTCAGATTAAAAGTTTTTCTTGCTTCCAACCAAGGACGCCAACAGGACTGAAGTACTCTACATACTACATCTGGGAGATATTAGGGACACATGGAAGAGGCTCATTTAAGGCTCTTGTTAGCTCACCTGGCGCTTTAAGTAGGACCATTAATATCGATCTACTTAAAATATGAGCAACCTCGGTTTACACATGTCTGTTCAATGAGAAAGACACAGTGTCCCTCAGCATGTCAATTCAAGGTTTGCATCAGCCATCGCTATCAAACTGGCCCAAGCTGTGATTTGAAGCTAACAGGCTTTCCAGATGTTCTCCCCTGTATTGTATTGAATCCAACACCTCTGCAGGCCACTGTCCAGCCATAAATCACAGGCTGCGTGCTGCATGAGGAGAATGAGGGGATGTGGCTTGATGCATAAGTCACATGCTTGATTCATGAGCTCACTGCGAATATCTTCAGAACACAAGCGAAACAATTAACTGTTACCTTAACCCCGAGGCCACAAAGTCTCTTAAAGGGATTTAGTATCCCCTTTATAAGCTCTGAAGCCCCAGCTCAAACCCGTGGGGACCACAGAGCTTTATAAGAATGATTTGATTTTATGTGGTATTCTTGGATGACAGTCCACCACGAGTCACTGTGCAGTGTTAGCAACAGTTCACAGCTTTATTTGGTTCTGTAAGCGGGCTTCATTTCCAACTGTCTGAGATTAGTCAGATTGAACAGATGTCTGATAAAATGCTCTGCTCTCATCCATCTAAAGTAAATGTACTGTGTGACCAAGATTGTCATTAATCTCTGCAAAACATCAGCCGATGTTTTCCTTCTGATAGCTGAGCCAGAATAAGGTCCTGGTAAGAATTACACCTACACCAGTATTCAAACATGTGGGTTTAACATTTATTCATAAACACACATGCATCCATCGTTTTGTACCTAATTAAATTCCCCAGTGTGTAATTTCTTGATCCTCTTTAGCCATGCTATCTAATGAGCATCTTAACCTTGAGCTATATTGAGTTTTATTTCATTGCAGATGTTAGACATTCATGTGAAAAGTTATGAATCCAAAAACAAATCACACAAACTCAACATAGTTATATTTAACTCACAGTCTTCTCTCCAACCACCTTTTGGTTACTGAGGCCTTGGGAAAACCCTGCCATTTTATATCTTTATCCCTCTTGAAAGGATGTTGCCTCTGTCCCACTTTTTTTATCCTTTAAAATTGCCCATTGGCATGTCTGAAGTCTTTTAATGTGCAACCCATCTGCTCTTTGGCTCATATAGAGGAAATGAGAAGATCCATAATCTTTACCTGTACTGGCAAGTAGATCTGACATGGTGGAGAGAATGATTGATCAAGTGTTAGGGTTTATCGTTCCAGAAGATTTTT
Source organism: Micropterus salmoides (assembly GCF_014851395.1). NCBI lineage: Eukaryota > Metazoa > Chordata > Actinopteri > Centrarchiformes > Centrarchidae > Micropterus > Micropterus salmoides. The sequence continues at coordinate 3,726 of NW_024040333.1, read as the reverse complement.
GTTTGGCTTAGATATCTCAGTGGAATCACTGGGTGAAACCAAAACATTCATAAAGCTGTTTGCTTCCACTGTCTGAGTTCTCCAATATCGTGAATCAAATAAAGAAGAGAAGAATGGTGCTACATACTCAAAAGTTTATGATTCGTTACTTGCACGCTGTTAAACATTTCCCAAATAGTTCCCCGCCCTTCACATGTGATGGTGTGTGAATTTGAAGTCATGTTTAAATGTGTGAGAATTTACACACCCAGAATGCGTCCTTTGGGCAAAGGACTGCTTGATGAAATTGTTCATGTAGTTCAAAGAAAATTCTATTAAAAAAAATTCTCCTTCTTTAACATTCTTACTTTTGTGGCCACTAGTTTAAGACCTACTGATGAAAGTGTAATTATACTGAATGTAAAAGGTAAGAATGCATACGGTAGATGAACTTGATAAAGTTTTGATATACTAAACTAGCAATTGACTAAATTGGTTTGCCTCGTTTAAACTTGAGGACTTCGAGTAAATCGGTTGTTAGAACACATCTGTAGCACTGTCTGATCAAAAGCAATCAACTATGTAAACAGTCAGTCATTGTAGCATCATATGATGTAGCATAACTTCCAAAAATTACAATTTGGGGGGGGGGGGTACAAATTATATATTAAACTGAACTGTTCGCACATATGAGTATGACTTTGTCTAAATATTTAGCAACAGCTAATATGTAAAACTAGTCTGTATGGTGCAGCCCATTTTGAAATATTATTAGTTCCACATATTAAACGTCTGTTATAACCATATTAAGTTTGAACTTAGAAAATGTTGGTGCAACCAGCTCTAGGTCTCCACTAGAAGCCTGGCATCGTTGCCTCCAGAGAGCTGCCTCTTCTAAGCCAACAACAAAGCCCAGAGTAATAAAAAAAAGTCATAAGCTCATCCTGTTATTTAGTCTATACAGATTACTTGCATATGTTCGCCACTGCCTTGCACTCCAGGTTAAAGCACTCATCGGAGCCCGAGGAGAGATGTAGAGGACAGTTGGCAGAGTGACATATCCACTCTCAGCTGCAGCCACTATAATGTCTCTTGTTTCCCATCCACACCTTGTAGCAAGGTCCAGACACTGAGAGAAATGAGTTCCAGGGATTCTCATGTGAAATGCTCTGCTGTTTCTTGGCCTGTTTGTGATCACACCTTTATATTCAGATTAAAGTCAAATCAGAAGTAACTGAAGGGAGCACCTTCACATGGCAAACCATTACAATCAATGTCATTTGTCAGAGTTGAGCCGCCTGGTGTGATGGGAAGCGGAGCAGGTGACGCATTGCATTCTTTCCATATCAAAGGAGAGGTCTTAGTTTGTACATCAACGGCATGCGGTGAAGGGTCTGACTGATAAATGAAGAAACTAATTAGAGGAAGTAATCCAGCGGTGCAACAGGGAGACTGGAGCTCAAGGTCCGGATGTCATGTCATCAAGCTTGCAACATGGACCTGTCACAATGCTCTGTGGTTGGTGCCCACGCTGGACAGGCTGACATTACGCTCTAACCAGCTGCCCTTCATGTGAGAAGATGAAGCCTGCAACAGCTATTCACATTTATCACAGGCCTTGTAAATGTCAACACAGAAACTTAGGTAGACATGACTTGCAAATGAAAGTGAATCTAAACAAATATAGGTCATGATCTGGATTCCATTACGGTACATACTGTGGCCTCCTGCCTCAGTATCTGGGCTGTGCCGTTGCTCCAGTTGAGCTTTGGCAAAAGTGGAAGATCTATTTGTAACAGCCTTTTAATATACTGTACTAAGGTCATTTGTAGGAAATAAATCATAATCTTTGGTGGGGTACCAATTCAAAGGTAGCAAATGTCAATGACACCATGAACAATAGCACAGACCAGCAAAAACGAACACACTTTTATTTCACATCCGAGTTGCGTTCCAGGAAAATTTTACAGTATTTCAGGTCACTGGCCCAGTTTGTTCGTGAACTTTTCATATTTAATAAAATATATTGATAGTAAAAGCCATTCGGGAGGGAAAGTGAGGCAGATTTCTCTCTTAGGCTCCGGGCTCTTCCACTGGGAATGGTATATCCATGTATTTCTTTTCTTGACATTCTCCTTTGCTTTTTTAACAAGCTCTCAGAGACACATAAAGCCCTCTTCGTCTATCCAGAGAACAAGCTTGATGCAACTCTTCTGAGCAGATTCTCAGAGGAATTATCTTCCTCCAAATGCAAATCAGACTGGAAGAAATATAAATCATAAGGTAACCAACATATCATGAACAGTGGCATAAAATTTGTACAAACTGTGTGGGTTCAGACAAACCAGGCATATTTGTTATTATGAACCAACTATCCACTAAATGGATGCTAATTCACATTCCACCATATCAAGTATCACTAAATCCTAAAGTTTCTTTTGTTCTTCTATGTTTTGAAGCTCATTTCCTCATTGTAACATAATTCATAAACACTTTACTGACTAGGATGTAATGATTAAGATAAACACTTTGATGGTTTGCTTTTGTTTTGAAATATGGATCTATTATAAATGGGCTCCTGACAAACAACACATGCCTGGCTTACTCCAGACATCCTCAGAGGCTCGCAAAGCTTAGACAGAAACAATGCCACAGCAATCATGAAAGTGAATAGCAAATCCTCTGCATGTCAAGTACTCTCACCATATCCACCAGCTTGAATGGGCTGCATTGGACAATATATATGTGCACATATATATATATATGGATGTATATAGCACTGTGGCATCACAGCAAGGTCCCGGGTTCGAACCCCGGTCGCCTTTCTGTGTGGAGTTTGCATGTTCTCCCCGTGTCTGCATGGGTTCTCTCCGGGTGCTCCAGCTTCCTCCCCTGTCCTTAGGTGTGAGTGTGACTGGTTGTTTGTCTATGAGCGTCACTGCGATGGACTGGCGACCTGTCCAGCTCGACGTCAGCTGGGATTGGCTCCAGTCCCCCGCGACCCTGTACGCAGGATAAGCGGTTGACAATGGACGGATGGATGGATATATATATATATATATATATATATATATATATATATATATATATATATTATATATATATATTATATATATATAGTGTATAAATATTATAGTATAATATAATTATATAAATATAGTTGACCTCATAACCACTAAGTCATTTTCAGCGTCTTTCTTGTCTTACAATATGTTATGCTTTTCAAATCTGCTTATACATATTTTCAATGTAAATAGTCAATAGATTGTGGTTTTCTTGCTAACATCCTACTGTTCTGTCCTGCTGTCTCTCACAGGGGTGGTGCTAGAGGGGTGGCAAGGGGTTGCACTGCCACACCTCACAAAATTGGATTGACCCTCCATGGTGCCCTCACCACCAAAGTCATAAGGTGATAGGTAGTTGGCTTGTTACTTTCATGGATGGATGGATGACTGAACAGGCCTACAGGGTACATGCCCAAGACCCTTGGACCAGAACTTCTATATGAAAAAAATTTACTGTTGAAAAGTCAATCAGACAACTATAAAGAAATGTAAAAGAGATAAATAAATAAATAAATGACTAATGAGATATAAAAGAACCACAAATGACAATGTAATTATTAATAATGTACCATTTATTATTGCCAAGAACCTTTAGGGTTTTGATTTTCACTCATTTTAAAAATGTGACCCCCCTTCTTTAAACAGTGCGGCAGTTCCCCAGTCCGGCTCCTCCGTTAAAAAG
>NW_024040332.1:0-42199 GCF_014851395.1 Micropterus salmoides | reverse complement strand
AACTTTCAGTCTTATGGACGGCTTTATAAACAAACTTGCAATCCATTGATGTCAAATACGGATACATTTTTAAAGCTAGAAATTAGCAACTGTAAAATACCCTTACTGAAGAAAAAAAAGTGGCATAATGTGTTGGCGCATACAATAGCAAAGATATGGATATGTTAAGCTATAATAAAGTGTCAGGGAACTTTTAATAATGGTACCCACTTTACAGAGAAACGTAATATTTTTGAATGAGATTATGACTGATGGTACACCCTCTATATTTATCTTTGAGTTGTCTTGTTGTAGCCACAAAAATGGTAAAATTAGTTTTCTTAATATTAAGAGTTTATTCACCTTGAACCAATTTGCAACCTTGCACATATCTGTTACTTCATTATATGCCTTACCATCAGCAGAACACCTAGCAGGAGAAATAGCACGGTTGATTTTTCAGCCCCACCATTTTACCTGTGACTCATGCAAGACTTCTACCAGCAAATGTTGTGATGCACTAGCAGCTCAACTACACAGGAGCAAAGTGCAGGGAAATAAGACTTACAGCAAGCCCGCTAAATAAGGTTCCCTATATGCAGCCACAAAAAGTGACACATTTCTATTTGAACACATATACGCCTCCATTCGTGGCAACTACGCAACCAACTATAGTAAAGAAAATGAAGTAACACATTGCCACCAACTGAGAGAACAAGGCATGACCATTACTCTCAAGGGCACTGTTGCACATATCCAAGAACGATGGCTCTCTGCAATGCCTGATGGAGTCAATGACTCACCTGTGCTTATTGAGATAAAATTTCCAGCCCTCACTCACTGACCAGCTTTCTCAGAATTCAGTAGACCTGCAGCTGTAGAAAATTGGCAACATGGAATATTACATACAAGTAAAACCTAACTTTTTTGTACAGGTCTAAAGTCTGCCACAATTCTTATGGACACCTATTGAGCGTGTTTCCATGATAGTGCAGTATCACGAGACTATGTGTGGGAGCAAGTGAAGCGCTACATTTTTTCATGTGTGCTACCTCAGCTTGTATATGAATACGCTAGAGGATGGTTTAAGCTATAGAAAGACATTGAGGCAACATGGGCAACATTTACTGCACATCTGCACATGTGGCATGACCATGAATATCTGCCATACATTAAGAGAATCACATTGACATCTCGCGACCCTGTACAGGATAAGCGGTTGACGATGGAAGGATGGACATTGACATCTCTGATACCTTCACGCTATGTAAATCAGCTTTATTTCAAATTTATGCAAAAACATGCTTTTACAGCTGTTAACTTTCTGTTTTAACAACGAAGGATATGCAACACGTTGCTACAGTATAATTTACTCCAAATAAAAGTACAAAACATTCACATACCAGCATGGCACCTTTAAAAAGCTCCTGACATGTTAAAAGTCGTTACATATTGGTCTCCACCTTCCAAACAAGTTCTTGAGAGTTTAAACAAATTCATGTAAGATGTAACGTGACAAGGACCGTTGTTGTATAACACCTGACAATTGCAAACATCTATGAAATGATAGAAAAATGAATTACAGGTGACAAATGAAAAATATGACCATGCAGATGGCTGTATAAAATGTATAAAACGAAAGAAAGGGATAAGAAAAACTCCACAAATGTATCAACAATAAGATGGAACAAAAATATAATAACTATAGAATATAACCATTTACAGCAGTGGCACTAAAACCACATGCACCAGAACAACCACAAAAAGGACTGAAATCAATATCTTTATTTGGTCCTGGGTAAGCTGTGGTGTACGGAAGTAATCACATTCTGTACAACAGAACAAACATACAAAGAATGTTCACATAATGAATATAACTTCCAGCATGTTTTGTTCCCATCATTTTTCCACCATTATAGATTTTCATTTCAGTACTGCACCATTTCTTTTGACAGTCCTGAGGGTTCTTGAGGTTCTCAAATGCTGAGTTAGTTTGAACCACGAGTGACATCCTCCCCTAAATTGACAAGAGCAGCACATATTCTCAGAATCTTGTTCATCTTTGGAGCCAAGGCAGTAGAAACAACCTCTGTCAACATTTTGTAAACTTTCAAACGTCCGAGTGCCTTTTCAACATGAATCCTCACGTGTGCCATTTCTTTACTACATGCCGCATATTCCTCATGTGTCTGTCCTTCTTGTCTTTTGAAAGAGGGCACTACAAATTGAATCTTTCTCTCAAACAGCAAGTCTTTTATGGTAAAGCCTCGATCTGCCATGACCTCATCTCCAGGTTTATGTAGTCTAATATTCCAGAGACCATGGTTATGAATTGGTCACTGCATCGCCCTCCATATGCTCCAGAGACAAACATGATTAGTCCACATGGGGCAACAGCTACCAGGTATTTCACTGTGTTATATGTACAATCATGGTTGCGTGATTCCCCTGTAGAATCAGGTTTTTGTAAAAGGATCTCACTGCAGTCTATGATACATGTTGTATTGGGAAAGTGCTTCTTAAATGCTTCAGGCATGGTTGCCTCAATAGTTTTTGGAAGCCACGGAATCAGAGGTTGCAAAACTTCCTCCAGTTTGTCAATCCAGTATGAGATTATTTTGCTAGTCATGCTCTGTGATACACAAAACTGTCTGCTCAGATCACCTATCATACGGTTGGTCTTTAGTTTCACCAGCGTCAAGAGAACTTGATCCCGCACCGACATCGTAAATACATTGCTAGCGTATCCTTCCAACGTTGACACAAGGATGTTAAATACATCTCGGGTTAGCCCAGTGTACAGCAAGCATCTGAGTCGTTTTGAAGCATGAAGTACCCAATCCCATCACACTGAGTTGCCTTATCCTGCACATCTTTACCGATGGCCGGCCTGCAATAATTATGATCATTCCGTGAAGGGTCCTCCCACTGTGTGTGGACTGAGCGGCTTTGCAGTTCAGTGGGATGTGCAGAGCTTGAGACAGTTGAAGAGCCCACCGAGAAGTCTGTCAACACACAAATAAGTTTAAATACTGTAGGTACAACAGATACTGTACATTTGAATCACTTCCACACATGCAAATGGTGGTTGACAAAACTGTGTCTACATAACACAGTGTTGTGAACATGAACTGAATATTATAACTCAAAGGTAAGACTATTACAGGGCCGATGAAACGTAGTAGTCACTTCAGGTATAGGAAAAAAACTGATAACTAAGTGTATGCCTAGGTAGTTAGTAGGGCTGCATGATTAATCTAATCGCAGTTGCAATCGCAATGTTGTCATGTACGATTACATAACTGCAAAAAGAGTGCTGTGTATAGGGTCGGGCGATCGTCTCTGTTTTCATATCGTCTGATCTTGAGATTACCAATTGGCAATCTGATCGCCAGGGCCGGTGTTACGTTGCAGCAAGTCAGTGAAATGCCAGCATGGACGAAACAGGCTTATTAGCTTTAAGAGAAACCTCCAGAAAAATCTGTAAATGCACAGTACAGTGTTTCCCACATAATTACCGTGTAACTGTGGCTGGGGAAAGGAGGGTGCAATTGATTTGTTCAGCGTGTCAACCTCGACAACCCAGCTGTATTCTTACGTTAACATATTCGTCTCCGACATTGATAGCGTTGTGTTATGAAAACAGATTTCTCAGAGTTAACTTCAATGCTTTTCTATAAACACACAGCTGCTTTTCAATGTGTTTGTGAGAGAGAGGAAGTGTGCGAGCAAGTGGGGGTGCTGGGTGAATCTATACGCTCTTGTCTCAGTTTGCACTGCAGTCTGCTCATCATCTCCCCCCACAATGCTCCTAAAACAGATAAGTATGAACCAGAAAAAGTAATTTCTGAGCAATGTGCGTGTAACATTAAAGATAACAAACTGTCGTAACCCCCCGACCCGCCGCTAATTGTTCAAAACATAGTCGGCCAGTCGCTCTGTGACAGAGACAGAGACGTGTCGTTGGCAGCTGAAGCGGTAAGACGAAAACATGGAGAAGATAAAGAAGGTTAGGGTTTGACTCGTTGGCCATTTAACATTTGTTTTTCAACTTCTCATAAAGCCGATGTGCTTCATGAGCTGTCACTTTTCGTCAACCGACCAACCACAGCCTGGATGGGACATTAAAAAAAGTCTGACGTACTATAGCAAACTTTCAAATGTTGAAAAATATGATTACTGAGAAGTTAGTACTTAGCATTAACAAATTAGAGACAAATATATAATTTTGCTTGCACAAGGATTTAATAAATTTTAAAACAACCCACAGACATGAAACAGCTATAACTGGATTTAATATTCAACTAGTGGTAAAATAGTATACTATTATATGCAATTATAATGAATGTAGCAATTAATAGATTAACGTTATACTAACAGTATGCTATTAACTAGGGCAAGGCAATACGGCCAAAAATGTTATCAGGATAAAAGCATTTCACAACATTCAATTCATTATTACTTTCAATTTAAAGGCTGATTTTTGCTCCTGAATGAAATTGAAGAAACCAGATGGTTAATTGTGCGGTTAAACAATGGATCACTTCAAAATCTGAGGTAGAACATTCAAAACAATTATGCTAAAAATCTTTGTTCAACAACTTGATCATTAAATATTTTCAGTCCCTTTTCCTCAACAAAATAAATATCTTAATATAAATTTTTGTGCTAATTTGTTTGTGATTCAAATAAATTCAATCAAATATTTATTGACGATATATTGGACATTTGTTATATTGTTATTGAGGAAAATTATATTACGATAATTATCATTATTGTTTTATTGTCCAGCCCTACTATGAACTGAACATTATACTCTTTATTTAATGTTATAATATCATACTAATACACTCATTTACACTAGCTCCTACTCCAGGTTGTGGGCAGTGTCTCTGTAGTGGACAGATGTAGATTTAGCCAGAGTCAGGATGCCAGTGTGCCAATATGTGCTCCTTCTAGCCACCTCCTCCTAAGAGCATCACACTCCCCTTGTTCTGTTTTACTAAAGGTTTTGTTATAAATATTGTTTATCATTTAACATTGTTCAAGTTGAGAAATACACATTTCAAAATGTCAGTATTTTGTGCATTTTCATTGATAATCAAGCAAGTAGACTCATTTGCTCCATTATAATCGAACTGCAATCACAAATAGCAATATTGTCCACAATAATATCAATATGACATTTGCTCCAAATGGCGCAGCCCTATTGTTTGCACATGTTATCACTGGATACACACATTGAAGTTTATGTAATCAAACCCTTGTGCTGCTTTGGTTTGAAATTTGAGACTAGGGTTGATTATTAGATTGTATTCATGCAGTACCAGACTAGGTGACATGCAGTTTTAGGACAGTATACAAAATGTAATATTGCAATAGATTTGCAATTTCAGGAGATAAATGACTACTTAGGTGTACCTCTAAAAAAAACATTCAGCCTGCTCATACTAATTAATACAACTAAATGTAACAATAGTTAATAAATGCTTAGAATAAGGTACACGCCATTGTGAGTAATTACTCAGGAATAGTGAGGGAAGAATCAGGAACTAACTCATGAAGAACCTGGTCAGTATGTCTATTCACAGATATTTATCTAGTAACGCTAATCATTATGGTTACCTGATGACTCATTAAAATTGTGTATCAGTCAGTTCACAAACGTAAATCCTCCATTTGGAATTATTCACTACTTGTTAGTAACGTCGTTATTAACTATGCTACTCGTGATTCTGTGTGGGGTATTAAAAGATATCCAATGGCTAACGTTCATCATCATATAACGTAACGTTATGTGCTGGAAAAGCAATATGCCAACATATGATTTGCTGCGTAAAACAGGGAACATGCACTGCAGTTCAACTTACCATGATACTTAAAGTTGCCTGTGGATTTAGCAGTCTGGGTCGCTCTCGCACGGTCTAACATTACCTTTCGCCTCCTCTTCGGGGGAGGTAGGTCGTCGCCCAGGTACAGCTCCGGGTCGGGGTGCAGTTCTGTGGGCCTCTTCTCGACAAAGTGATAAGAGCAAGCATACACTCTTTTGGGAGGGTATTTTAATCTCAAAGCTGCAAGCCACGACCGTCTCCGCGCCTCCTTCTTCGGCATTGAATGCAAAGAGTACGGCATGGGGCACGGACAATCTTGTCGAAGTTTCTGGTGTTGTAAACACAACGTTTGTGAAAAAACCTTCAATTTCCTTGAATTGTTGTAGCAACCAACAACGGCACAAGTTGAACCTGAACTCATTTTAACAACAACTGAACGTTTATTAACTATCTCGGTTTGTTGCTTCTTCTTCTTGTTTGTACGGCGGGTGGCAACCTGGTGGCAACCAGCGCATTACCGCCACCTACTACTGTTGCTCTCCCGCTCACGTCCGCACTCCCTCATAAAGTTGCCCACGTATTTTTCAGTCATGATCCGCCATACTCTGCATCTGGTTCGTAGTCTTTGTTAGATTTAGGTAAGAGGGGTAAATATCACGGTAGCCTAAGCAAATCGGCTTTCCCAGCGGAAACAGTAAACCGGAAGCCGGAAGTAGCTGTGTGTCAGGGGGTGAGTTCAATCTCAAAACGTTTTGCAACATTTTCGGATTGAACGACATGTTTCCTTGCAACGGGCTTCGATTTACGTTTTCTCCCGTTTGGTGGGCGTGTCTCAGGTGTTAACCAATCAGCTGCCACAAGTTTGTAAACACAACAGTGTTAGAAAGGCAAGACAGCAGGTATTCAAGGCACCCCCCCCCACACACACACACGTTGAAAAAAACGAAAAAAGTCTTTCACCTGCGCTGCAAAACGTCATCATATCACATGACATTAAAAAACACATAAGGTGTCGATTTGTGCTACGGTAGCATTTTTCGACAAGGCAGCATAGATCGTCAGAACACCGACGGCCGCAGCTGCTTTGCTCCAGCTGCACCACATTGGAACCAGACTATTGCCTGGTCTCGCTGCATTTTTCTTTGCAAACACGGCAAGATCAGTCATTGCTCTCAGCTCACAGTAAGCTCATGCAGGTAAAATAAGTCCGACTAGACAGCGCCGTTTTTAAACCCCGCCCCTGCAGTCACCTGCAGCTCACGTTCGACTATCAAGTCAGTAGAAGTCAGCCGCAGTCATCTCGAACGCACCTTTTGTGTCATTTCCTAGTCCTAGGTCCTCCACCATGGCCCTACCCTCTACTGGCCTAAACTTGTTTTATACATTCTATGGCCTGACCTTAACCAGAGATGTTTGCATTAACCGCCCTAACCAATGGAGGCCCAAGTAGCCTATTAGCCTATCAGAGGCAGAGTTGTTGTAAAGCTGTGTTATGGTAGCACCTGTATATGATATAACTTTTGATGTAGATTCTGTATGGAAGTGTTACTTTTTAAACATATGCTTCTTCTGTGTCCTGTTTAGGTAGATGTGGGTTTGTTGTGGACAAGATATACAATTCACTGTAAATGCCGTACCTCAAAAACAAAGCAGAGGTAAACCTCAGCAGGCAGGCAAGCAGTAATGGCATTGGTGGTGCAGAGTATACTGATAAAGATGGGCTAAGGTTTCCCTTTGTTCCACCACAGTTTTAGTGCACAGTGTGTTTTGTTTTTGAATAGTGCCTATGTTATGCAAATAGTTCAGGGTAATTCAAGGCCCATCAAGCAAGCCTACATAAGTAGCACGGCATAAGTGCAGCCTTGAATTTGTATTTAACATCCATGCATCTATATTGGTGAATAACTCACACCACCATACATCACAACAATCTGAACTGTCCATTTAACAGCCATATAATGAGATTGAATGGTGGATCTATTTTTCCACTTTTAAATGAATCACGTTTGAAAGAAGGATCTCGAACACAAGTTACTATAAGCTTTGTTTAATATTATTCTAAATGCATGTTGCTACTGTGGTTTCTGGTCTCTTTTTCTAAATAATGGTGTCTTGTAAGCCTGTTGGGCTGTACATTTTATTTATCCATGACACAATAATAATACAAATCTAATCATATACAGTACATAGACTGGTTTAAAATATATTACAGAATGGGTACTGAATGGAAAGGATTATAGGTATACAAAAGGATGTTAATATTGTCCTATTGTTGAAACTACAGTCAGATAGTATTTTGAGCTGCATTTTGTGTATGAAAGTTCATAAATAATGTTTATGATTTACTACAAACTGTAGGCTACTTATGGTACAGTTGAAAGTTGCAGATGGCACATCACCAGAGTAACTCAATCTGTTGAGGGGGAGAAATGAAAAATGTGAGCGTTACATCCCAGAGTTGTTTGTAATGCTAGCCACACATACAAATGTCTCTCATTAGAAAACTGAGCTGTCTAATGGGTGGCCATTTGTCTAGAGATGGTTGATGGGACCTAATGGGCACAGGATGTGAATTAAGGAACAACGCCCCATGATACATGTGTGGACAATTAATAGTGCTTAACGAGAAAGGAGATGAATGACTGGGGGAGGGGGGCTGAATTTCACAAAGTTGGGTGTGCGGAGCAACTCCTCCATCGTCCTGGTAAATGACAACTTGATGGGAGTGAAAAGTTGGGGACAGAAAGCTGTTAATCATGGAAAGCAGACATTAGGAAGGCAAGCTGAAAGCAAAATAAAACACATTTGTCTTGTATGGTATTTGTACTATGACCCACAGTTGTATTTTACCTTACAGTACAATGGTTGCACTTTCCTATTCCCTATCTTCCCACATGCAGTTAACAAGGGTCATGGGTGAGTGTACCAGGATTCTGTTGGATTCTGTTTTGTGTCTGTATCCATAAATCTGCCTGGCAGACCTTTTGATGTTGAATATATATACAACAGCCTGTAGGCTGCACAATTTTTAGCACAATTTTTTTTGTCATTTATTGCTTTGTAATGCTATAAAATACAGATCCAAATACTTTCTAGTATCAGCTCAGCATAGTTAAGAATCTTGGTCTACTGTATCATATCTATAGTATATAGTGAACATTTAGTATTCATTTGATTACATGTTAAACTTGCTCTCCTACTGAATGTTACAAACTTTTAGAGAGTTTACTTGCTTTTGTTTGTGGCAGCCACAACTTTTATATCCCACAAAGTCGTAGAGAAGTTAGTTCGGAGGAGTGTAGAGGCCATTCATATTCATAGAGGAGAGTGAAGTGAAGTGTATTACAAAACATAGAGCCCATTCTGAGGTTGGTGATTCAGCAGTGGACTTGTCTCTATCAGATAAGATGACAGAGTAATATTGATGGGTCTTGTCCTTGCTCAGGCTGATACTGTACGGTGTACACAGATGCGGGGCCGTAGCATTCCCCAAGGCTTCCCCTTGGCTTTGCAGTGCAGCCAGAGTGACGGACAACTGCACCAGGTGGATAATCCTCTGAGGAGAACACAGAATTTGTAATGAGAATGTGAGCAAGTAATGTGGCTGTTGTATTGGAAGCAATGAATAACAAGCACTTTTTTTTTTAAATATTGACAAAATGCCCTTCACCTGATGATGAGGCCTGTGATGAGTTGTTACTTGTTCTATTCAGTGCAAAAAAGCTGCATCCATCATGAGTTACTGAACAGTTGCTCGCTGTGATCATGTTTACTGGAATTATTACTGACAGACTGAATAGGATATATTTGAAATTCAGATCTCTGTGTAAGCTTTGGTTCTTTGAAGAGAACTGGCAGTTGAAGTATTTTTCTGGTGACTGGAAGTTTTAATGGTGGGAGTAAACAGGTATTAGCAGGTAGAGGATGGCTAGATAGATGAATGGATGGATTTAACTTGATTTCTGAAAATTAAATCTACATTTCATAACAATGAATTTACTAATTACCTGATTTAATCTGTAAAGCTATGTAACTATGGTGGCTATTTGTAGTTTTCTCCCTACTGCAGCATTTAAAACTGTGAGCTTTGCTTCAGCACCCACTATCTTAAAGCTAGTGGCTGTATGTAGCACAGAATCCAATACGTCTTCCAATAAGTTCCACTGAAAGGCCATTAGACCCACAGTGCTCCCTCCATTGAAAAACCTAATGGCCCTCTGCTTGGGACAGGTGCTCCACAAATTGCTTCCTCTAAATGATTAATGAGTGAAGATTTATAAGAGAGGCGGTCCAACTGCATGGACTGTGTGTGTGTGAATGTGGTGGAGGTTGACAGGCGTGTAGACTAGCTGGATAAGTTACAGACTTTCAGTACAAATCTACTCATTGATCCATGTTCATAGCATGTTGCATTTCCCTTCTATCACATTATCAGACTTGAGGAGCACTTTTATTGTGGAGAAAATAACTAACTTGTAATTATAAACTTTTAGGGTCCTGGAATGGCCTTGTTAAGATACAAACAAGGAATAAAACATAATGACCATCATGACAGTGTGGCATTTGGAAAAATGTTGAGCTAAATAATGTAAATCTTTATTTTATTGCTACTTAAGAATTCCTGTCAGTCATCTAATTAATTAATATTTCATTAATCGTGGTCTTGGCCAGAATGTGCATATTAAGCTGTTGAACAGAAAAACATTTAAATACATTGATGGCCAGGGAAAAATACACCCTTTAACATCCTTAGAGATTCTTATAGAAATTGTAGCGTTTCTAATAAGGAGAAAGAACAAAGCAACACTGAATGCCACAGATTTACTGGCAACAAAAAATCCAATCGTAAGGGCCTTAACAAGACGCTCATCACGATAAGGTTTTGGATTTTGTGTACAGCCAATACGCAGCCCCTTCTGTCTACAATTCTGCAAATGTATTCTGACTTTGTATTCTGACTTTGACCAATTATTCAGTTCTATTTGCAAGTCACAGCAACAATATTTAAAAGATTAGCCCTGGGGGCTTGATATATTTTAACCTAGAACCAGCATCAATTATCATATTTTTGCTCTAAGCATTCAACATGGGTTCAGCTGATGTTTTCCTAGATATTACTCACAATGTATTCAGCACATTAGAACAAGTCAGTGATGTGTCAAGAAGTAAATTTGAGTATCTTTGTTATTCTAGGTCTAACAGCAGCCCTGTACCCAGTCAATATTTGAAAAAAAAGTAGTTTTGGTATGATAGTGGAAACGCAGTCTCAATGAAATCAGATGGAGGACATGTTTTATGTACTTTTTGCACTCCTTTTGTGGTTTTAAAGCCCATCATGGAGTTGCAAAAAGCTTGGGTGGATCCACTGATTGGGGAATCAGATTAGCGCTAAATGCTGTCATTTTATGACAAATCATAATGACATGCCATATAGGAACAGACCCTGCTAGAGGCTATTTTAACAGACTGCTTACTGTTAAGGACGAAGTAACACTTGAGAGGAGTAAAGCTTACATACCTGTACCTATGCGTCTTGGAGAGACATACATATACACCTCTCTTTTTAACATGTATTATCAAATTTCAATCTATTACGTCTTTGGATAGCTATGCAATTGGCCCAAGATGCGTCGTGCAATTAAGTGTAAATGTGCTCTTTGTGTTTTGTGATATTTATTATGCAAAGCTAGCAAAAAGCATGTTTGGGTGTATGTTAAAATCACTGACACTAGAGTGAATGCAAAGTGCATGCACAGACAGAGGTCAGGATGAGGATGTAGGTGGGCGGATGGCATCATGGCTCAAGTTCAACTCCCGTCTTGTACTGTAAAATAGGGGTTACATTAAACCATAACTACAATTATACCTTATCAAGTAGTTTTACTTGCCTAAAGCTTAACCACATCTTGATAATTATTGAGCATGTGCAATTGAAACAATGAACCTTGCAGATATCAAGATCTGATGTCAACAAAACATGTTGTCAGTTTACATTTTGCCAATATGTTTCAATGTGAACATTCTTACTACATATATAATGCAGGCAGCATTTTCCCGAGAGAGAGAGAGAGGCAGAGAGACGCTTTAATTACTTATTCAATGAAATGTATGGGGTTGATTGTTCTTGTGTTGTTTGTATGATGCTTTGGCAATATTGTTGTTATACATTCATGCCAATAAAGCTAATTTGAATAGAATTGAATTGAGAGAGAGAGAGAGAGAGAGAGAGAGAGAGAGACTAGGGTCTATATCACTTTTTTTTTTTTTTTGCAGTTTTAGAGAGACTATGAACCAATATCTATTCCAACAGAGTTTTTTCTCACGGTGAAGTTTTGGAGCACCATATTGATGAATGTGGAGCCGTTCCATCTTTCCACTGTAGCCAAAAAATTGCCTGAAAATAATTTACTTTGAAAAGAAAAGCAGCACATTTTAAAGCTGTTGCTTAATTTGCAATGTCCTCCTAGTGGGTCTTCCAGCTTGCGCTTTGAAACCCCTACAAATTTTTTAGAAAGCAGCAGCGTTTTTGATCAGCCCAAAAGGACTCATATCACTCCATTATTCAGTGACCTCCACTGGCTACCCGTGGCCTCCTGAATCAAATTCAAGTCCATCTACCTAAACTCCATAATACAAGCTTACATATATTCTCAGCCACTGTGCTTCTCTAATGAACACTGCCTGGCTGTGCCTTAGCAGTTCTCATCTGTAACACCACAATGGTGGAACGAGCTACCACATACCATCAGAGCAGGGTTGTCCCTCTCTTACTTCAAGAAGCTCTTGAAAACTCATCTACTCCAAGAACACTCTCTTCCCTAACTTTCCTAAGTTATTATTCTTCTATCTCCTTACAATTGTGTTGTATTGATTGCAGTATTTCATTAACTCTTACTTCTTTCCATAGGTATTTATCATATTGATGCCATAAGTGCTATTAGCTCTTACTGGTATTTATTGCTGCTTTTACTATTATGTATTGTCACTTGTAGATTTCTTACTGTATTGATCCTTTATTGAAACTTGTATGTTGTTCCTCAAATTCCTGAAGTCGCTGTGGCTAAAATTGTCCTCCAAATGAGTAATTGAAATGTAAATTAATTAAATGTCTTTGTATTTATTCATTTATGACAAAGCTAAAGCAAGAGCATAACAGTCACGCTATCCTTTATAGAAATGCTACGGCAGTGACATGTTAATGTTACTTGACAGATGTTTTGTTTCAGGTAATTCTGCTGTTGCTTAATGTGTCTCCAATTCAGAGTGTAAGGCAGACACTGAGCTTGTGTTCAAGACTCTTTTCACTTTAAAAAATGGGACTCCCTGCTGTGAAAGTCTATGAGGGGAGAAGTCTCCCCCAAGCTGAAGACTTACTCTGCAGTGTGTGTGTGTTTGTGTATGTGTGTGGATCTTTGTGGCTGAGGCACAGACTGCTAGGCAGCAATGATTAAATTTAGAAATTGGTGGGCTTGCTCTGCCAGGGGTGTTCACATTACCATGCTGCTCATTTAGAAAAAAATATAGCTTTGAAGGATGAATTACAAAATAGTACTTTTTACCCCTTCCTCAACAGCCATATGTTCACAGTTCAGAGGCAGAAACTTTGTATTGCTGACGGATGTCAAATAAAAAAGCATTATCTCTGTGCAATATGGCTGTAATTACCTTGACCCAGTGTCCTCCTGCTCAGGCAGTTCTTTGGCACACCGACATGGGGCCACAGTAATGACTCCCGAATCATTTTCACCTTCACCACTGCCATGCTGAGAATTCAAATCACATAAAGAAAGCCGGGCACAGATTGGCTCCCAGATTAGCTGCTTAGTATCTTCCCTGCAACCTCCAAGGGCACCAATCAGAGAGAAAAAAAAATCCTCACCTTGCTCAGCCCTGCTCTATAAATGCCCACAAGTTTGTTTATTTAATTCTGGAGAAGACATGGAGCAATGAAATATACATTGTACTTGTGCAACATTGATTTGAATAGAAAACAGTTGAAGTGTTGCTCAGAGGCCTGTGTCTTCATTTAATGACGATGTAAAAAGTTTCAGGGCATCATCATTACTCGACTCTTGACTTAACAGCTCAGCTGTAGGAACACAGAAGTGTTTTTGAATCAATGCGAGAATCTACTCATGCTGTTAATGTTGTAGAACATTAACAAATTTGGAATTTTTTAAATCCTCACAGAAATCAGCCAAACACTGTGAATATCTATATCTGTATCTGTATCTGTATCTATATCTGTATCTGTATCTAGGGTAGATATAGATATAACCACATGGAAAAGTAAATTAAGTAAATTTCACCTTTCAAAGGGTAGGATAATTATCCCCCCCGCCCCCGCCCATATCTATGTTTTTGCTTTTCCTTTTTTAGGCAGCTTTGAATGAAAGAATGGAGTTAATTACACATATCAGTGGTTTTGGCCTGTACATCATGGTTTCTTATTAGGAAATCCAGGAGTGTGTGCACTGCTTACTTATAAAGTAATTTGTTTACAGGACTTAATTTGCTTTATACAAAATTCAATCTAGCCAAAGGCTAATCAGCCAACTGCATGTCCTCGTCGGACTACTGTCTCCCCTAATGGTTTCAGTCTATTATGATTGATCAAACATTTATAACCCATTGGCTGGCACCAAATCAGGAAATGATCAGGCAGGAAAATCTGCCAATTCAACATAAAGCCAGTCTCTATCTCTCCTTCAGGTTATCAGGTCATTAATCTGTTTCTAATCACCACTGTGTAACTTCTGCATCTTCTGGCTGTCAAAAAGCCACCCGATCACATCACCAGCCCATTTAAGCATCTTTTAGTCACAGCAGCCACTGGAGACAAACACTATTTACTTCTTTTTTTAATTTTTTGAAGTTGATTCAAAATGTTGCATTCAGTTAGTCATATAAGGGTACATTTAAAGGTGCACAATAACGCCTCGTCTGTAAACAATCCATTACATAAACTGAGAACAAACTGTGATAATCCTACTTAACACAGCAGCATTTGTTTTGATTATCCAGAGGAAAAATGGGTTGGAGAGTTGCTTAAAGTAAAACAGTCAGCAGCTCTATATAATCTCACTTTGAATGTGTGGAACAGCTCATACGTGTGTAGAAAATGAATTTAAGATCCTGGTGTGTTGGTGGCTTTAAATAATTAATAAAGGAACCTGCTGTGCTTCAAAAATGGACACTGAAGATGCATCCTAGACACACCTGCTGCTGATGGGTAAAGGTATTTCACTGAAACAGATTTGCCTGCTGCTGCTTAAACATTATCTATTGACAACAAGGTGGACACTTTTGCCTGCCTGTTTGCATCAATCATTATGTTGTTTTTTATGTGTTCTCCTCCTCTCTCTGCACACAAGAAAGACAGTTTTATGCAATCCACTGATCTACAGGTGGCATATAAAAGGACTTTGACTTTGTTTGTTGGACCACAAGGACAAACATAAACTTTGTTTGTTTATAAGAACACTCCACAGGACACCTTTAACAATAGAAATGGACAGGAAGCAATATCGAGCTCTCATGACTCTGGAATCTTTTGCCTAATCACTACTAATCTGTAAAATACTATTTCAACACTTTCTAAGGAGGCTTTACCTGATTGACTAAGCAGGGGACTAATCCAAGTTAATAATTTTATAGAGGACTCTGGGATTATGACCCTTTTAAGTAATCAGATGTGAGAAACAGAGTTTATACCCTCCTTGACTGCACACCGTTAGTTAAAGATTAGTCTTTTAAGAGAAGCTTGGGATTCAATATGTTTATCCCTTTTGCATTTTCACTCAGCCTTGCTACATTGTCTTTTTAAACTCTTGTGGCATCGACTTGTTCAACTTGTTACAGCAATTGGCTAGAAAGGGTGAGCCAAAGCATTACCATACACTTAATATACATTTGTATATAACTTCTCTCTTTAATCTTTTATGTAACTATGTTATACAAACATCATAATGTTGTTGTTCAAAATTGGTGATGCATCCATCCTAATGGTTAAAGAAAGCTATTAAACTCAAAGTAATGTAATGTCGACATATGGTTGCCTTCAGTGGCACAAAGGTCTGATTGAATGCATTTGATAGCCCCTATTGATTCTGCTATAGCTCTGCTGTTTTATCAGAAGACAAATTGCTTCTGCAGACAAGCTTGGGGACTCAGACGTGACTGCAGTCTAAGGGGTAGCCCTGAACCCACCTGCAATAATTCCATCCACTTACAATAGCACACTATTGTAAGTGGATGGAATACTCACAGTCCATTGTGAGTAGTGTACTTGTAGAAATTTGAAATCAAACTCAGAAGTGAGGGGAAAAAGAGTCTTTGTTCTTTATCATCAACTTGTATCTTTAAAGATTTCTTGCTACAACATCACAAAAGATTTCCTCTAGCTCTCTAACTTAACTAAAATAACAATGTGCATTCCTAACTCAAGAAAAACAAAGTCAAGGGAAATTAAATGATAAAAAAGAAATACTTTAACAGTTAGTTACTACAATTAGTAAAACCCCATGACCATGGCAACAGTGTTATTGAGACAAAAAAAATTCCACTAAATTGAGGTTGTCATGAATTCCTGCACTCCCCTTTTGAACTAAAACCTCTTTCTCTATGTCTTTCACTTTTGCTCTCAATAATGAACTAGGAACAGATGGTGAAGAAGCAGAGCATCACGGTGGATTTTCTGCCACTTAAACGCACTATTTCTGGTTCAGAACCAAGGACTGCTGCACTGCTGTAGTGACTACGGAGCCACTCAATGGATGAGGCTTAAGTCTGTGATGTCCACAATTGCCGATGATCACAAATATTGTTTGGTGTACTAAATAGAAAAGGGATGAAATAATACAATGGCTTACCCACTGTATTTGTGTTGTGCACATTTGCATGGTTATTTGAAAAATACCGTATAAATCATAATTGTAATCAGCTGTCTTTCCCAGGCTATCTACAGCACTACTTTCCATCTCACCAGTTGAAACTCATATATTGTAGTAGTCCTTCTATCTGCAGTGACTAAAAAGGTAAACAAAGCAGTGTGAGCTGTAGGCTGGTTGCTTGACGATGAGAAAATAAATGAACAGCATATTTGCCCACCTGCCAAGCTCCCTCGCTGTGAATTAACATAGCAGGCAAACATTTAAAAGATACCAAATGCTCCTGTTGCTGTTTTGAACACTGGTTGAATTTCTGCATTGATACACTCTTTTTTGTGTGTGAATGTATTCATGTCGACTGTGGTTTGATTACGGCTCCACAATTGTTTTGATTTATGAAATGCTTTTCATCAAAGGTTTGGTAGAAGGTTTCAGACATTTTGATTACATCAATTAATTTAGTAGTACCAAAACCTAAACAGTATTTTAGAATAGAGAGTGATTCAGTCATTCAGGCTTGGCAAAGTTTGCTTTAAATGTAATTAATTTTAAATTTGTGATGACCTCAATGTGCCTTAATACATAGAGCAACAGCTGTTCTGCTCAGAAAACAGAGTTCTCAAAGAAAGTGTGGGTTCAGAGTGTGGATGATTCATATATCAACACACAAATAAGATGCTGATGATTCATTCTCATTAACCTCCGCTACCACCCAAGGCAGTGCTCAGTGAATGCTGCCGGTCTGCAAAGTATAGGACAGACTGACATTTATATTTAGAACTGACAAAACAATGTCAGGTTAAGTTTGAACATGCTTTCTCATCATTTGAATGCTATGCACATGTCTCACTTAGTTTAAATTTAGGAATTCATTAGTCTTTGTGTGTGGCCTCCTACTGCTCTACCACGTGAACCAAGTGAAGAGCAAGCTGCAACACGTCCTCATACACAAATGACAAAATAGGTTGACTGTCAAGTGTCTTCATGTAAGACCATTTTCCAAAACAACATGTACGAGCATTGGCAAGTACCAGTCCAGCGACATGGATATCGGACCTTGAGTATGTTTCGTAAGACCTAAGTCACGTGAAGTTTAACATGTGGTTAACATTTGTTTGAAGTTGGTTAGGTTAAGGCAACAAAACCACTTGTTTGGGTTTAGGCAACAATACTACTTGGTTAGCCTTAGAAAAAGAACGTAAGTCATGTAACATATAGTCACTTACAAAACTTTGACTTACTTTCACATGGGGCTCAAACCTCAGACTTCTGAGTGAAAGTCCTGAGTTTACATCACTTATCCATAAACCAAACCACCACTACCAACTAGCATGGACTTATTCACTCTTTATACTACGTCACCTGACTTCTTATCCCACTACAGGTTGTGGCCTAACTAAATATGGATAATAAGCAATATAATAATCAACCTATCCGGCTGTTTTTCTGGTGAGGATGGACTGGTCATTTGCTTTATTTGTTAAATAACTCACAGGCTTGCATCTCATTATCTCATTAGCAGATGCCCAACAGCTTGGATTCATGCATATGTTGTACAGCTGTTTTTCTGGCATTTGTAAATAGTAGTAAACACACAATCAAGATAAAAGTGCAAAGTTTTTTTCCTTGTTTGAAGGACCAGGTGTTCAGACTAAAAACAGTGCTGAGTCAAGGGCGTGTGTTGGTTCAGGTAGGATGATGGGTGAAGGCTGGTTTGAGTATATCCATGAGTTTGAAGATTTATCTACTTATTAAAAATTGAACAGTGGTTTATAAAACTACAAAGAAGGAATGAATAAGTGATCAAATCAACAATCAATAAACCTGTCATGTGCTTGCATGTATTTAATTGGCCAATGCAGTGCATTGCGGCAAAAGTTGATGGAGGTTGAACTTTTTTGCAACACAATGTGCAGTCAATGTCTGCATCCTCACTGTGTCAATGCGTGGCATCATACAGTAGATATGAATGAAGTAACTGCATTTTGTTTTCATGTCGTTCTAATGTCTCTTTGAACATGGCCTTAGAAGTGTAAGTCAATGACAGAGAAAGGCCAGTAGAGCTCACTTGACAACGATGGAGGATTAATTATGTAATTATCTTCAAACGTACTGGAATCTCCAGACATAATTACAAAGCCCCTTCATTTTTCCTTGTGCTGCTGTTTCCAGTCATTTATAGCCTCCTTGTTTTCCAAAAGATTGGGTGACATATAAATAGAGCTGAACATCAATTTCACTTTTGGAAAAAGACCAAGTAAGGCTATGCAGAGCCCAGTGGAAATGGGATAAGCCCACCATTCAAGGTTGAACTTACTGTAAGACAAATGCCGGGTTACTATTAATTAAAAAAGATATATATATAAAGATATACACATAATGGGTCAGATTTACTAAAGGTTTGCGTGAGTAAAAACATGTGCAAACATGATATCACCAGCAAATTAACACGTAAACTGATCTACTAACGGTGTGCAGGCAGAATGACGTCTTTCAAAATTTCGGTTGTTCATTTACTACTTTTGCCTTAATGAATATGCAATTTGGGGCGTTTCAGTTTTATTGTGCAAAGTAATGGGAGGGTTACATGCAAATACATTTATTTACTAAACACAATGTGTTATTACAAGCCTACAAGCAATTTCATGTGAGTGCAACAGTATCCGTATTTAATAAGTTTAAAAGGAGGGTGCAAACCGGCAAGTATTGCGCAGAGATGGTTGCTTTTACCATTGCGAGAAGGAGACAGCAACAATGAAAGAACACAGAAATAAAAAATATTAGATAATATTATTCTATATCCAATATATAGAAATAAAATTATTTTATTTTATTTATTCCATGAACTATATGAATTTTTTTTTTTGAAATGAGATGTAAGAATTTAGAAAGTTGAGTTGAGTTACATTGCGCTGGGGAGAGCGCTCAGCTGCAATAGTGCATGGATCACGCGTAAAATTAATCCAGCCAGAGGGAAAGATCACCAACTGTTCACAGCGCGCCAGTCGTAATAGCGATACAACCCATTGTAGGTATCGGAGAGGGAGTGGGGCGTTGGGGCGTACAGGGACAGGCGATAGCGGAGCGACAGGATGTGCAGGTACATACCATTTCCACATACTCGGGACGCACTGAATAAAACAAACGTTTAAAAAAACCATTAAAACACTTAAAACCTTCATTTAAATTCTGCCATCTCCATTGTGTTTGCACCTCCTTGTCATCTACGCAATAATTCTTTGTTGATCACCCATAACAGGTACTACAGTTGCTAGTAAATCCAGCCCAGTGGATTTTATTTTTGCCACAGGTAATTTAAAATGCATGTTATGCATTTATTTGTCTGTTTTCAATTAGTTTCTTGAAAGATCTTGTTAAAGCACCAGATTTGACTTTATTTACAACCAACCAGTGAACTTCCTTAGTCATGCTCAGACTTGTTTTCATAAGGCAGTGAGGGTTGGGGAGCACAGACAAAACATTCAACTAGTGTGAGCTCTGTATTTACAGGAAAGCCAGCTACTTGCTTATTAACTCCCATTCTCTTTCATCCCACAAGCCCTGGGACTTGTTTCTCTTGTCAGGCCCTGCCCCCCTGGTAGTTCCTACCTGCTGTGCTGATGCTGATGTTTCTTTGGATTGAGAGACTCCACTCATCTCTCTGAGATCTCTAAGTGTCAGATATGTGCAGTGAAAAAAATGCAGTGAGAGACTTAAAATGGAAACCTAGTTGGGGAAAATACATTGATTGAGCCATCATCAGAGTTGGTTATATAAGTGCGTGGAATAACACACTTTCAAGAATTCTGATATCAGATCAGTGCTTTATCCGGGTTTTGTAGTGTAAACTACTGGACTACTGGATCTGCACCCATCTACCTAAGCTCCATAAATGGAGTTATGTAAACTGAGATTCAGGAACAGGACCAAGCCTCTCTCATTAATTCTCAGCAAGAAGGTTCTGGGTTTAGACCTCGCTCAGCCCAGGCCTTTCTGTACAGAGTTTGCACATTCTCCCCGTGTTTGCGTGGGTTTCCCCCGGCTGCTCCGGTTTCCTCCCATCATGAAAGACATGCACGCTAAAATCCATAATTCTGCCAAGTAATCATTTTGTCTTTTTCTACAACAGGAACCACAGGGGGGTTCATAAGACCAAGCCGCTTATCGAGACGAGCCCCCACCCTGAGTCTCGACCCCTCAGGTTCCTAGCCGCTCCGGCCACCAAACCCTAAACAACCTCCTCGACCCCTTCATCCCTCCATCCTCGATCTCTTCATCCCTCTCCCGTCGACCCCTTCATCCCTCCATCCTCGATCCCTTTTCATCACTCTCCTCTCGACCCCTTTTCATCACTCCCATCTTGACCCTTCCTTTCATAACTATTCATTACAGTAAAACACTATAAAATCTAACATTGGCGTGGTCCTTGTTAGTGAATACAAGTTTACGTTCCTTCTCGGCCACTACACTCTTACAACGAACTCCGCCTGGCTCTGCCATCCCTTCACACAAAGCGACCCCAGACCCAGCTGTTCTCATTTGTTTTCACGATGATGGAACGAGCTTCCACACGCCATCAGAGCAGGGGCGTCCCTCTCTAACTTCAAGAAGCTTTGAAAACTCTCCAAGAACACTTCCTCTTATAACACCCCTAACTCCTAACCTCTAACATGCACTTTCTGTGCTCTTCTTCTATCCCCTCACAGTTATCTGGTGTTGATTGCACTTTTTGTTGCTTTGGATAAAAGTGTCTGCCAAATGAGTAAATGTAAATGTAGACAACATGCTTTATTTTAAATTTGAAGAATTGTTTATAAGTGATTTACTAAGGTAACAGTCAATTCACTCAGTTCAGTAATATTATATGTATTATTGTAGTGTTACAAATGATTAACTTTGCTCTGTGTTTTTAATTGTTTTTAATTAACAGACAGATATCTAGCATGGTAAATCTCTGTAGGTCAACTTAACATCCACATCTAGCCAATGAGAGCAGGTAGCTACTTTATCATTACAAAACATTTATTACTCACCTCCAACTCGCAGACAATCCCAGCTGCCCGCCTGTGATAATCCATTCTTTTACCCATATTCTTTGTATTTTCCCTTTTCTTTTACATGTGAGCTTTAAAAAATATAAACAATATAAAATAAACAACTCCTGTTTTGTGTTCACCGTCATTTCCCATGTCACAATTGGCATGTGTTTTCTAGACAACATGTGGTTTGGAGACCAGTCATTGGGTGACAGTGTCATTGTCAGCTTGTGTAGTGTGTGACCGTCTGTCGCCGATCAGTCACGTAGTGTGAACACCACAACTACTTCAAGAGTTCTGTTACAAGACAGCTAGTCATGTAGTCTGAATAGCACAGCGATCTGCCGATGTTGAAAGTCATGTAGTCTGCACGAACCTTTAGTCAGCAACCCATAAAAAACATTGTCTTAGTTCATACAGTTTCTATTTCTTCTCTTAAATATATGGCGCTGGAAAGTCACTAATTACCAGACAGCCGATATGACAGGTTAAAGGCCTGTACAGAAATGACCTTGATTAATAGAAGGGCATATACTGTTTTTCCCCACCCAGAAATAGGAGATCCTATTAACTATGTTACCAAGCATTCAGTGCATTTGTCCACCAAAAGCTCTCCTTCAAAGTTGTCATCTGCCCTTCAATAGTTCAATAGGCCTGTGATAGACATTTTCATTCTGAGTGGTGTTTCACTTGTCTCTGCTGTGGCAAGGTCACTGCCATTCACCCACTCACTATGAAAGCATTTATGACACATTTAGTGTTACATCAGAGGAAAAGTGCTTCCTTCTTCCATTTAATATCTGATTGACAGATAGAATATCAAATATTAATGAGATCGAAGCAATATTGCTCTGTTACAGAGTTTAAGAAGAAGATGACAATCACCATGTTCCTGACATCTCAAAAAAACGTGATTTCCCCCTCTCCACCAGATTTTCAACAAGCTATGACTCTTTGTCTGTTTGTTCGTTTGGTTAAGTTCATGGTTAGGGTGGGGTTAGGGTTAGCCAATCAGAGGCAGAGTTGGGGGCAGAACTTGACCAAAGCTGGTGTCCGTCAAGTGAGAGTTGTAGAAGATCTGGTGTGAAATAAAAATAACGCAGCTTTTCACCAAAATAACACCTTGCCTCCTTCCATGTAGTATCTTTCCTTCCAACTTTGCACCATTTGCAAGCAACATAAATAGGCCAGGCCAGGAAAGTAGCATATTGTAGTCAGGATAATACCAACATATTTCATTACTTGCAGTTCACCAGCAGCAATGGGCTATGTTAGGAAACAACTAGTAACATGTGCACAAACATGAAAACGTTTATATGCAATGTTTGTTAATGTTTGGGTGAATGTGTGCACTTGCCAAGGATACCTGTTGTATTTTAGCATGTTGCTATATTGTGAAGCAATGACATGATTTACTTGATGACACACTGAAATTAGTTAACCATTTCAAATGCTAAACAGCAGTAGCATAATAGCACAATCAAACTATTATTTGTGCAAAAGCAGTGTGAGAGAAGGAAGGCCAGTAGATGAGTGTCCACTGAGCCATTGTGAACAAAGCAATCATTGTAGTGAGGTGATTTTACAGTGGGGTTACCAAATACCTTCATTTTGGAACAAAAAAGATCCTGTAATTGTGGAAGACTGAGGCACGATCACAGGAGCCATGCAAACACTGTCTGTGTCATTTAGATACAAGCTAGACTTCTTCCCCACTGTGAAAAATACAAACACAAGCTGAAGGCTGCCATAGGGAAGCTGAGGGGTCAGAAATAACCCATTCTCACTTCGAAGTCGTCACATATGGATTCATGGCCAAGAACCCTTGGCATCAGTTTGTAACGCCCTGGGAACCCCTTTAGCAACATAGTTCAACACACTGGGAGAAGTCCTGTAGGGTCATTTATAAATGCTAAAATCAGGTGCATAGAAAATAACAGAAAAGTCAGAGTATCGAGGTGGTTGCGGTGGACGAGTGGACAGGTGGGCCAGAAACTGGACTTTCGCTCAGGAGACCGGTGTTCATTTTTCATGTGAAACAAAAGTCCAACATTGATTGTTTTTAGTAAAGTTACGTAGGTTACGTAAGTAGCATTACTTAACTTACGTAATTAAGTCACGTAAAGAACATCGTTATTTTTAACCCAGACCATGATTTTTTCCTAAACCTACCTAGGTACTTTGGGTGCCTAAACCTAACCAAATTTCAACATTTGACGTTAACCATGTGGTACATAAACACTTTTTATTTTAAAAGTGTAACTGGATGTTGTATATTTATTATTGCCAACTTGACTGGACGTAGCACATGTATTGTCGCTAAGTTGACCACAGAACCCTACGCATCCCAAAACGACGGCGTAAAAGAGTTTATTTCATAAAATTTTTTGCTATAAAGAAACAACTACCAAGAGGTGTTACTTAGCAACAACCACTACCTTCTAGATTATTTATCTCCTTTTAATGGAGGTGACAGCGTGAGATCAAAGGACTGGACTAAAGTAAATATGGCTGCAAACAGGATAAGTGTCAGATGATGAAAGTTAGGGTAAAAACGTATGCTATTTGATGTATCATTTTAAAATCTGAGCAGTGCTGCTATTCAGTCTGTGTGTTGGTATCCACTGAGGATGTTGTGATATTGCTCATAATGGCGTCCATTTGAAATTTCTGCTGCTGCTGTCATTTAAAACCAGGAGCTCTGGGGGAACCAAATTAAATGTCAGAGGACTCACATTCAGACTGAAGCCATTTCATTGATAAGGAGAGCCCTTCCCTTAGAATTACCCAATAAATTAAAATGCTTTTGAATAATCCTCTACAGAGCTGTCCCCCAGAGGTTCTTTATGATCCTTTAAAAGTCATCACTCTCCCCACAACCTCCAGTTCACTCTGTCTTCTGCCTCGCAATGATCCATCCGTCAGTCAGGAAAAGACATATTTGTCAGCGTGGAATGAAAGCTCCTGAAAGACTGTCAGTTGCCCAAGACAGACATGCAAAGGAACACAGCTTCCCCTGTGTTTTGTGTTGTCATGACGTGTGCTTTTGCATGGTTATAACAGTGTAGGATATCAGTAGGTCATTTAAATAAATCCAAAATGTCCACTGTATCTAAATTTCCACATGAATAATATTTTTCCCCTTCTGCGTGGTTGACTGATGTGATATATGTGTCTGCTGTCTATAGTAAGAAATCCAGTAAAGCTGCAAGGGGAATTTGAGGCTCACCTGCTCACTCTGGCTGCAGCTCAGTAGCTGACAGGGAGTTATCAACAGTACATAAGAAAACAGCAAGGTTTGCTTGTTCTGGTCGTTCAATATATTATACTCACTTACGTCGATCACAAAATTTACACTGACAGCCATGTAAGGAAGGCCTGTGCTTCAATATAGCATGGGTGTGCGTGGATACTCCCAGGGTGACTCACTTCAGTTCACTTCACGCTGCCTCTGCTACATGAATAGGTGAGTGATTGAAACCTTTACCAAGGATTTTATCTTGCATGATGAGGGCTTAAGACCGAAGTATGTGTCGTTGTACTTTTCCAAAAAATAAAAATAATGTTAAATGTTTTCCTTGCCTGTAAATGAACCCACGGTCCAGGAACAATGCTTTATATTTCAGTGGCAGTGCTTCTACATTTCTATTGTTTCTGTGTGTGGAAACTAAAGAAGGCAAGATTAAGCCACTACTGTAAAACCTCTTGGTGTCAACACTGAATATTAGTAATGGACATTGTATGTGGATATTCTCAAATAACCTCAGCAGAAGTTGTACAAAGCCTGAAGTTGTAAGGAAAAGAAATGTATTTGTATTGTAATAGAGAAAATAATTTACCATCAGAGTCATTGAGATTATTTGCTGAAGTGGCAGACAATCTTAAAGAGGTGGTATTATGCTCATTTTCAGGTTCAAAATCCTATTTAGGGGTTGTACCAGAACAGGTTTACATGGTTTAATTTTCAAAAAAACACCATATTTTTGTCATACTGCACAATGCTGCAGCTCCTCTTTTCACCCTATGTTGAAGTCTTCGTTTTAGTTATGGAGTGATCTCCATTGATCTTGTCTCTAAATGATCTTTGTTGGGAGTTGCACATGCGCAGTTCCTAGTTAAGGACTACTAGCCAATCAGAAGCAGAGAAAGGTGGGTCAGCGAAAAGACGGTAAACAGCTTCGATTCAGCTGTAGGCTACATGTTGCCGACCAGGTTGGCAATTTGGACTGGAGCAAGAGTTTCAGAGTGGTGAGTTATTAATCTGTAACAAAAGTATCTTTCATCCATAAAGGTTTAACTGAGCTCTGTCTCTACATCACAGTAACAACTTCATGTCCATTGACTGCTTGGAGGGTAGCTAGTGTTTGGAAGGGGTGTGTGCTGCAGCTCAGTTTTTCCACCAGTGTTTTAGAGGGCGTGTCGGACTAGTCGCTCAGCGAGCATGACACGTATTTTCATTGTGACAAGAAAGGGAAGTAAATACACACACATACAGACACATTCACCCACACGCACACAGACACACACAGACACAAACAAACTTAGGTTGTCCCTGGTAGAATTATTCCTGATGCCTTTCTTTCAGTTACTTATTTAAATTAATTATTATTCCAGCTCTCGTGGCTGTGTTGTGTTGCTTATTTAGTGTGTGTGACTGTTTCTTGTTTTCATTGTTCTCTTAGTTGTCTTAATATGTCATTAATATGTCAGCTGTTTATTGCTGCTGTTCGGCTGGTTTTCTTTTACTATTATTATTATTTTTATTGTTTTTTTTGTTTGTGTTTGTTTGTTGTTGTTTTTCTCCTCCCCAAGCCCCCCTCTCTGTTCTCTTGCAGGTTTCGTTGCTTTCTGCAATTGGTGTTTCCCACAGCTTTTCCCTGTTGTCCCCACCCTCCATCCCCCTTTCCCCCTTCTCTTGCAGGTGTTGTCCTTTCTCTGTGCTGTCTGTTTGTGCCCCCCCATCCCCGTGTCTGCCCCCCCTGTCCGGCCCGGTGACAAATCAATACATAATTAAATAAATAATAAAACAGACAAAGGAGTATTTTAATACTCTCTTGTTAAAGTAAAATCTGTCTGGCACAATATGGTATCCAGGTCATTATACTCTATACCAGGCTGCTGGGCAGGACAGGTTTAAAAAAAAAAAAAAAAAAAAAAAAAAAAAAAAAAAAAAAAAAAAAAAGAAAGGGAAGTAAAGGCTGGACTACAAACAAACTGTTTTCTGGGAGTTCAGAGCAGTGTTTTCTGTCTGAGATGGGAACTCCCTTTGGGGCAGACTTTGGGCTTTTTCACTTTGCAAACCTAGTACATGCACAAAAAAGATATATAACTCAATAAAGGAGAGGGAAAAAGCCAAAAAGCATAATACTACCTCTTTAAATGCAAGCATGTTTTGGGGGAAATAGTGTTTTACGTTAGATTCTCTAGCATAAAACAAATGTGAACATTGGAGAATCGGGTACAAGAATTTGGCAGCCTAATTATAAAAACAAAAAACAACAGTTAATGACAATTCATTGCCTCCAAAGTGAGGCATGGCCCTGGACAAAAAATCTGCCACTGATATGAGTCATTAGCCATAATAGCTTATTTTAATTACAGAAGCAGATGCAGCATATGGCGCGCTTACTGCATCACATTATGATTTTCATGACAATATATATTCACCTGGGCTAAAAAAAATGCTTGTAGACAAATGTATGAGCAAACTTGCTACCAGTAGATGCATTGGAACTGTGCACACACACTAGTGTGTCTTTGGCCAAAAAAGAGAAGTATGGGAAAAGTAGTCCATTGTTGTGAAGAGCTTTGTTTTATAATGTGAAACGTTATATAATGAAGCCCATCGCTATGTTGGTGAAGTGACTCATATCCAGTTCATGAATCATGGAAAGGCTACCCCTTGATGAACATTAATTTATCGAACTCTTTGTCATATGAATCTGTTGCTATATGTTAATAACCACATTGGTCTTGATGTTTTGACATTGTTAGACAAATTTGTTTTCTTGTTTTGTGTGTTTTGCATGTCATAATTAAGAAGAAGCCTCAAGAAATTCAGCTTTTCACCATCTTGTCTGCTGTATTTCTGTGGCGCGTTGCATGCAAATCACTACACATGGAAAACATTGTGGAATGCTGTTTAAATCATGCCATTACATAAGCACATAAATATAACGTCCCTGATTTTACACACAAATGTCAGTTTACTTGTCATGTGGAGTATTACAATGACATCAGGGGTTATCCCAGCTTGGGCTTGGAAACAAAAATCTGTGGTACAAACTGGGGTTGTGGATTTTAAGACGTGTGGGCAGTTACAAGACATGGAGAGTCTAATGAAAAAATTATGTTGGCTGCCTTGTTGGAAATGTAGGATCCATTATTTTGGATACTGGAGACTGAAAATCAGAATCTCTCTGCCTTTTCTGCTTCCCTGTTTGCTGATATGTCCCTTTAAAAAAACTACCAGCGTTCTTACATGTTTTTTGATTAAATCATGAGCACAATTTAATAATAATCATTTTTATTGTTTTTTGGAAAATTTTGGATAAAACCTTGTGACCCCAGCAGAATACCCATTGTAAAATAATGCATTCATAGTGTAACACCCACTGCAGTACTTTGCCTGCAAGTAACACGTCCTCACACCCAAACGACAGAATACATGCAATGACCCCCAAAATGACCATGGGAGAGTACCAGCAACCAGGTCCTTCATTGTCATGGTGAAGGGGGAGCCAGGGCTAGAACCACTGACTTTCTGATAAGTGGACGGCTGCTCTACCCCCTGAGCCACAGCTGCCAAACATTATACAACTTATAATTGGACAGTGGAGTACACAATCTTGAGATGTGCCAGTTTTCATGACTAATGTCCTGGGAGTGGTATTTCCAATCTTGACACACTGTGGTTACTGTGGAGTTTGGGGTTCAGTCCTGGGCTGAATAATTTCTGTGTGGCAGGGATGACTGTATTGACTGCTAAGCTGTAGTCAACAAACAGCATTCTAATGTAGGTGTCCTTATTTCCAGATGAGAGAGGCCAGTGTATAGGACTTCTGTAGATGTTGGGCTGGTTTGCAAACTCTAGTGTGGAGGGAAGAGTTGATTTGACCCTCTCAAAGCACTCAAATATGACATAATGACTTTTCTACAATGTTATAATGTTGGATGTTCATGTTAAACACGGCCAAAGCTTCAAAAAATGATGTTAAAGTATTTAAAAGAAATCCCTGTGAGCACTGAACGCTCTGTTTTGAACTGCTTTTTCTACCAAGGCTCTGTTCTACATAATACTGAGCCAGACTGAGCTGGTGTTCCATATATGGGCATGTGCTCCCATAGCAACGGCCCAGCAAGGGCTTAGTCTGCCTGTTCTCCCCAGCAACAACAATAGCCTGGTAACATGCTTCAGGTCTTGGCCAATCAGAAGACAGTGGGCTTTGAGTGGGGGGTCCTAAAAAGACAGGAGCATTTGCAGCTTGTTTCACACAGAGGCTAAAATGAAGGCCTACACGAAGAGTCAGTATAAGAAAATAAAATATTTTTTTTGAACTTTGAATCATGCAAAGCTGCCCTACAGGAGTCACAGAACTACAGTATAGGTCTGGAAAAACAGTTTAATAGGTCTCCTTTAAGCAGATTTACAAAATTTCTCTTGGGGATTGGGACGATGGTGGATGTTTTAAAGAAGGATGGGACTGTGAATTATGCAAGGGAAAGGTTAAAAATGGTGGCAAAGACATCAGTGAGTTCTACAGCACATACCCTGAGGGCCTGTCCCGGGATGCTGTCTGGGCCTGTGGCGTTGTGGGGGTTGATTTTCCTTAGGGTTCTGCATACGTCAGCGGATAACACAATAAGCGGTGGGTTGTGTGTTCCATGTGTATATTCAGAGGAATTCTGTGGCTAATGGGGTAGCTCAAAGCGACCATAGAAGTTGTTCAGTTCATCCGACTAGGAGGTGTTATTGTCTGTGTATTTGTGTGTTAGGGTTGCTGCATTCCTTAATAAGTCTCAGGCCCTGCCACATTTGCCTAGCATTACCTGCAGAGTAGAAACGTTCCAACGTCAGCCTGTACTTTCTCTTGGCCTGTTTGATACTCTTCTGGAATCTGTATTTTGCAATCCTGTAGTCCCTTCATTGCCTGATATAAAGGCGATGGAACGAGCATGCAGGTTTGTCCTGCGAGTTTATCCAGGGTTTTAGATTCGGGTATGCACAGATCAACACAATGGGCACCACACTTTCAATGTAGGTACTGATGTCTGTTACACATGCATCCTACATCAAGTAGGATGTACATCCACATCCTACTTGATCTTGCAATTGAGCCAATGAGGTAGTAATGAAAATACGTAAGACAGCACTTAAGTGTTGCATTTTTTACTTTTATTAGTAACTTTTTGTGAAATTTATATTATCCATCCTTGGGCATATGGTGATATGCTGTGAAGTGCAACCTAGAGGCAATATAAAAATGCTGGTCACACTCCACAGAAAGAATGAGCATGCAACTGCAGGACATGGTAGGTACAAATCAATGAAACTTATAAATTTGTACAAGTCAGGCCAGTATAAGATAATACGGAAAATATCATTGTTGAAACGATATCATTCCCACCAGCAAAGAGCGGTTGTCATAAGCAAAAATAGCCAATCCAATGCTTGGAAACCAATCAATTTTCTTTCATCTGAAAAAATCAAAGCTACTAATATTCAGAACCACAGCTGAAGCTTACCATTTCAGCCCACAACTCAAATAACACACTGCATTGCCTTTTCCAGCTGGTATTTTGCTTACGTGGTGCATACTCCTAATTTAAATATGTCTTTAATCAAATTGATAGATGCAAAGGGAGCCTGTATAGCAGCACACAGTAAAGCAGTGGTTTCTGGGGCCCAGATTGAAAAAAAAAAATGTGGGAACAAAAAATCAGAATCAGAATTGGCAAATATAATTGCTTAAATCCTCAACTAAGTCTTGTTCCATGAATACTTTCCATGAGTGTGATGTAACAAGCACAGTGGAGAAAAGCTGGCGCAGTGTGAACATGCAAATGCGAGCTACAATTCAATAATGTAATTATAAATTACTTAATTCTGGTACCACATCCACTGATCAATGACATCGTACCATCTGTGGCAGTGCACACATTCTCCCGGCACATTCCCCTTATAAATGTGTTCTGTGTTGTTGATGATTGATTGTGCAAAAAGGCATATGCATTATTATTATTATTATACATTATTTGATTAAGCACATTTTAAGGGGTCCTTACCTCAGCAACCACACCAAAAGTTTCATCCATTTTTCCCCTTTATCCTGATTGAGGGCACAATTGGATTAGAGATTTGTGTTCTTTTGATTTGTGGCCATGTTTAGGCCCTTGGAGACTGCAACGAAAGTGTCTTGATTCTTTCCCCCATCTGATAATGTAAGTAAAACAGGTAATGTGTACTGATATTATGACATGATTCTAACTGAGTGCAGCACTCTCTATGGTATAACGATTGCCACGTGTCTATGAATCCCAGTCAGGCTGTTAGCTGAGCTTCTCCTCACGGCCAGCATGCACGGATTGATGTCCAGGGGGCATTCAGAGATTCTGCCCTTGTTTATGTATTCATGTCAAAGTCATTTAGACCTTCTGATGATGAATAGATGGAAAGTGATTTTACAGTACACTGAGTCAAGAGAAAGTTGTCAACAGAAAAGAGAATAAAATCAAACATCCGTGAAAATTTCAATAACATGGATTTTTGACGATACTGTTATGACCTGCTTGAAGCTGGACACATTATTACTACACAAGTAGAGATGAAATATTTCAAGTGTAATGAGTTTCATGTAATTAGGTCAGATCTGTGCGCTTTTATATATTTGATGGACCCGGGTTCAAGTTGCTCTGCGACACATCCACCAATGTGTCCCTGAGCAAGACACTTAACCCCTAGTTGCTCCAGAGAAGTGCGACCTATGACATATATAGGAACTGTAAGTCACTTTAGATAAAAAGTGTCAGCTAAATGAGTTTATTAAATGCAATGTAATATTGTTATTATTGTCTCAGTACGTGTGCTTTAAATTATCCATTGGTGAGCCATTCACCAACTTGTAAGTGTTACATGAGCTTTCATTTTCTACACTAGCATCTGTTTCACATGCCCAGTAATGTTTAGAATTGGATGGATATGAACACAGTGTCTACATCATGGGTCTTTAAAGTTATCTCTGATATAAATGACTTGACATTCTACACAGTAGGATGCTACATTGAAAGGATCCACCACTATTTAATGCTGAGAGTCATACCCTCATTTTTAACTTTTGCATAACTCATACAAAGGAGAAGTATCCCAGAGGCACTCATTCTTCACTCAGCAATGAGGGCAATCCCTTAGCGACCGCCTCTCTATTCACTCTGTGACAGTCCCTAAAGGCTCCAGTCCAGTTTCTAGTGAACATTTTAGAGCACAGGGTAGAGTTGAACTAAAGCTGCTGACCTCAGCTCTCTAACCTTCCCCATTAGCAGCTCGGATATTTCTTTGCATTTACCATGCAGGAGCTAGCTCCAGGGTTGGTGCATAAATTTAGCGATGGTGGATGTTTGTTCTAATTAGATTTATGGGTAGGAAATGTTTGGAGAAGCAAGACAGCACTGTTTTATTATTAAGCTCGGAATCAGGTCAGATGAAAAGAGCAGCAATGAAATGCACTTTGATATTTATGAGCTCTGAAAGCAAAACAAGGTACCACACTGTAAAAACGGGCTATACATTTCTTTTAATTTTTTTAGAGATGAAAAGAATATTTTTTGCAGAACTCGCAGGACAAAGCATATACAACTGATTATGACCATGAATCCATGACAAATTCAGTCTAACCAAACAGATGAAGAAAAATCCTGGAAGTACTCACACCAGTTTTATTAGTAAATATTTCATAAAAATAAGAACAGTGCATTATTTCTTGCATTTTTATTGTGTGTTCTGTAATTTGTGATTTCCTTATGTTTATCTTAACAGCTATATACTGTAGGACATTTGAAATGCGCTGTTATACAGGCTTTCAAAACATTTGGTATGTGTTTTTCTTATCTACGGCACCTTCTGTCCAGTAATAAATTCTTGGTGTGATCAGACCTCCTGATAGGCTGTAAACTCACGAGAAAAGCTTGTCATGCTCTGTTGCTTTTTGTGATACTGCACTGAAAATAAAAGACAAGTCTTTTCAGCAGTCATATCACTGTTTCTTGTCTTTCACAATCCTCTAGGTTTATAGTTAATTGGCCTTGATGAAATGAGATGGGAGGCTATAATGCACTAAACCAATACTATCTTATCAATCTTAATAATTAAAGTGACACATTTCATGTGTGTATTTCAGGCAGGACTACTGCAGTAATCTATCATCAATCTAAGTCAGCTTTACATCTAAATAAGAGGACACTGATTGCATATTATTGGCAAAAATGCATGCTTTATCCTTGAATTATCAATTATCCTCAGCATGAATAACACTAATTTGTTAGAAGTAGAGAATATCACATTACAGTATTTACCTGGCTATTGCAATCACCAAAAGTTATCATAGTTGTGGAGGCACTATCCTAAATAATGAATTGAAAATGTATTCCTTTTAATTTAATCACAACACGTTGGCAATTTTACTATAGTAACTGCGTGCAGTGTGGTTTGCTGTAGTAGACTGGGTCCCACCTGGCTGTTGTGAGACTCAGAGGAGTCAGCTAATTGAATAAGCCAAACATTACAATTGAGTCTTGCAGTGTGACCTTGTACAGTCCATGGCACATCCATTTAGATTCCATCTGCTCTGAGTTAAGGATGTGCAAATTCTCAATTCTGTCCCGGCTGCTCCAAGCAAAACAACCACTGCTGATCAGAATCACGTAAGCGCTGCCAACTGCCTGCTTGAGATGAAAACAGCTGCCAGGGATTTGCAGGTGGAATCAGACTACATTATGGAGTTTTAAATCTAAGTGCAGTTTTAACAATGCTCTTTAACATCTGCCATTTTGTATAACGCAGTGGCCTATTCATTAAGGGCTCATTTTGACCAAATCAAGCTATGAATACATAAATTACTCACATTTACACATATTAGCTGCATTAGGAGAGAATCAAAAGAAAGCCATTATGATAACCAAAGTTTATGTATTCAAGTGTACACAAAACAAACCCCCATACAAATGTTGTTCAAGATCAGAAATGATGCACTTGACTATGACAATTCAAGTATGACTTTCAAATACAAAGGTGTAATTTTGTGTTGAAAAGTGATGGGGACATAAGGGCGTGATGATACATTTGGGTAATGAGACGTGACAATGCATGAGCTCTGTTTAGATTAAATATTTGATGCTGAAATATATGTGCGGGGGGTTGGGTGTGGGTGTGGGTGTGGGTATGGGTGTCCCCCCCGCCACCTCCCCTAAGCATTAAATTCGTAATTTCCTGCTTTCTAGAGACTTTTTCTTCTCCAATTTACGGTTCAAATGTTTTTTTTTATATGAGGGAAAACTATATTGCATTGCATGTTTTCTTATTGTGCAAATAAACTTTTCTCAAAGCATTTTCATTTGTTAGTTAAAAGTTCTTGGTGCAAGCTATTTTACGTTTTTAATAAATGCTTTCAAAAGATGATGACAAAATCAGCCATTTCAAAATTTGGTGGGGACATGTCCCCAGCATCTCCAGTGTAAATGACACCTGTTCAAATAAACAGTAGTATAGTAGTCATCATGAATAGCCCATTTTTAAACAAGCTGTTACAGTTCTCTGCATAAAGCAGTATCATCTAAGGCAAATCACGGTTTCTTTACAGTTTCATTGTTCCTTTAGCATATTTAGGTTTCAGATGCTTTTAATGTTAGTTTAAATGTACTTCACATCTCAACTTATAGCAGGTGTGAGGAAGAAATACATATTCTGAGAAACATTTACGCTAAAAGTCAAACGCTGCTCGTCTCTGTCAGTTCACTCCTCACATTAGGGTACAGTTATTTATTGCAACTGTAATATGCATGTGAATTACTTTGTGCAGAAATTACACAGTTTTTTTAGTTTGTATTGACCTTTATCAGACATGTGACTATGCTACATCAACACAGCTTTGTTTTTTTGATACAAGTCATCATAACTGAGTCCAACTGAGAGCATCACACTCTTGACTTTAGTACCAGAATTTAGTTTCTTCCTCTTGGAGCTGAATGCACAAAACCTTATTAGCATTACAGTGTGAATTATGAATGACCACAGGGCTCTATAATAAAGCTTATGTTATTCATGTACTGTATTATTAAACAGAAAACTGTTTTGCATGCCAAGCTGGAGAAAGCAAATTGCTAATTGCTTGATGTCTCACGGTTATCATGGATATTACATATAAACGACTTTTTATAAAATATTTCTCTATTGTGTTCCACTCATGTTAAGAAGGAAACTGGCATCCATAGCCATATCATATGGCTCATTTACTTTTGTGATGTTACTAAGCATTGCTGAACATGCATAGCATGCAAACAACAAGCATGCAGACTTTAGGTTTGCAGCACACCAAAACTGAACATTAAAAACACAGTTATGTTTT
Organism: Micropterus salmoides; assembly: GCF_014851395.1. Classification (NCBI taxonomy): domain Eukaryota; kingdom Metazoa; phylum Chordata; class Actinopteri; order Centrarchiformes; family Centrarchidae; genus Micropterus; species Micropterus salmoides. Next base: position 6,848 of record NW_024040332.1, on the reverse strand, counting down.
GAGGGTATAAGCCACAGTGCTGTTTGACACTTTGTGTTCCTACTACCCATGAGAATCCCTGCAGGCCAACACATGAGCAAGTTTCAGACCCAGTACTCCTGCTGAGCGCACTTAGGGCAGCTAGTCTAATTAGGCAAATTTGCTACTTTTCCAGCCTCAGTGCCGGATCATTGGACTCATTTTCCATGCCTGTGCAAACAAAAAAAGGACATGTACATTCTTAAACTGTACTTAAATGCTACAGATTACTTAACATTTAATTTTAGAAACAGGAGCTCTCCCAAGATAAGAAGCCAACATTCACAGAGCCCAGGGGAGGGGACTTTAAGTCACAGTTACCTGAGCCAGCTGAGATGCATACTCTCTTGCTTTAAGAGCTCAGGAATGATTTGGGATTCCAGGTATAAACAGTCTATGTCACTAGCTTCTATCTGCAATTAGGCTAAAAGACACTTGGGAAATTTTCAGCATGCCTACATTTTTTCAGTTTGGCTTTAATGTATCAGCCTCTTTAAAAAATATCTGAGGACTCTCGGGTAAGCCCTGATGATGTGCCGAGCATCTGCACAACAAATGAAGCTGTCATCAGACTGAAGCAGAGTGGGAGATGACGCAGGGAGAGAGAGAGAAAGTGGGCTCGAGTTGTCATTCCATATGCAGTAGTTCAAAGTCCACACCCCCACTCACATTTAGACACACACAAACTCTGAGAGAAGCTACCCACTCTCTCGTTTTGTAATTGGGAGCAGGGAGGGCCACGATGACCATGCAAGCTCAATGTTATATGCAGCTGTTTTGCTGCATGCATACACCTGGGGAAACGAAGGTCCAGACCACATGCCAAAGAAGCTGAGCATGAACACAAAATGGTTCTATCCAATTAATAAAAATGGGTTGACTGTTTTGTTTCACTGGGCTCTGATTGGGGAGCTTCATCATCAACAACACAAACAAACTGAACAGTGCTCTATTTTTAAGCCTCAAGCACAAATGTAACACAAAGTGACTGAGCTTTCCCAAGCAAAGCTGTGCACTAGGTTGTTAAAACATTTGAAGGATAGTCAATGACAGATTACACTTGTGTAATTCAGCATGATGCATCCACAAGTGCCTGTGCATAGCCCTGTGAGCAGGTGTGCTATTTTTATATGCAGTGAATGCACAACATGGATCCAGACAGTAACTGAATTTATGCATTTGTTTACTCAATCATGGTTAGCTTAGAGCAGCTGTTACACTAAACCAGGGTTTTTGGTCACTGTGTAGGGCTCTGTTTGTGTTAATACTTTGCCGTTGCCAAATAACTCTACAAACTCAGCAACTGCAGTCTACAAACTCCTAACCCACATATACACAAACAGAGTGGAAGATTTACAACGCTATCTGCTGTATTTATATGATGTATTGTCCTGTCAGTAGTTTTATTTATTACATTAAAATATCAATAGCTACCTAATGTTACATGACAGATATTAGTCAGGAGAAAACATAGAAATTGAAAAAAACAAAGGAGGCATAATCACCACCAAATGATAAAAGTCCCTAATTACTTAAAGCGGAATGCTAAATTACCCTGCACAGAGCAAAGGCCCTCTCTCTCAGAGAAAGAAATACATAAACAGATTTTCTCATCATGTTCGGTGCATCACTAATAATGTTGATTCTCTCTTGTGTCCTATACAGCAAATGCCACAGGGTTAGGAAGGTGACAGTCACACCAAAGCCAGCATGCTATGAAATAGCATATTCTAATGGGGCTCCATTTCTGAGAGGAGTGGGTTCAGCACAGTCTGAGCAATGACAGATGCATTCAGCAGTAGTGAGTGCACTCACACTTCTATGTCTTACAGTAAGCAAGAGCAAAACACATCTACTTCACTTAGAAGCAACTGGAGTCAGCTGTACGGCGGATGTGTCTGTGGTTTAGAATTTTAAAGGTGCTACATGTAGCACTCCACTTACAATGCCCCCAGAGGCTCACTGAGCATCAGTCCATCTATTTTGAAGAGAATCATAATATAATAATATGCCAATATGTATTTCAAAGGTTATGCAAAGGGGAATGCTCTTAGAATCAATATTACATAGCTGCAGTACCGGAGTACCGGAGTTTCAGGATCCCTGCAATCCTGGGACCACGGTTCCAAGACTGTAGTTCTTTTGCGATAGCGCCATATAGTGAATTAGTGTGCACAGCAACACAATGGAGGCCAGGACAGGGTTAATCGGTCGACATGCATATAATCAATAACTTAGGTTTAGGCACACACCCTGTGATGGTTAGGGTAAGGGTAATGGGCTTCGGGGGACTGTCAAGAAAAAGATAGTTAGCTAGCTAGCTTGCTAACTAGCAGGCAGTGTCAAGGTAAACAAGGGTCCTACAAATGCACTTTGCACCGGTCCTAGGATTGCAGTCCTGAAACTTCAGCCTCCGGTACTGCAACTACATACTACTCCTAGAATAGCATAACTAGAATGAACCGTAATGGCAAAGTAGAGTACTATTCTATTAATTAAGTAGTGCTACCACAGGATGGCGAGACGGTCTTGTAAGTTTACACTTGATTAAGCTCTGTGTGAAGTGTCAGATATTGAATTGTGCATATGAAAGACCATTTTGTATTTGAACATGAAAAATAAAACCTAACATTAAATTAAATCCCTGTCATTACATCCCACTTTGAGTTCTAGTGGCAGGGTTTTTGAGTAAGGCTGGTAAAATTACCACTGCCGTTATCAAGATAAAATGAAGGCATGCGCATGGCATAGGTCAATTCTGTGCAGTGTTTCCAAGGTGATAGAAAAAACTGAACTAAACTACAGTTACATGATTGAAATTGCAATGCCAATATTTTTAGCTACAGGTTTAATGTTGCAAGAGAAAATCCTAGATTTGGTGTGAATGTTGAAGGCTAATTATAGTCTGCGTGTCGAAGTATCATTGGACAAGATACTGAACCCCAAATTGCTCCCGATGGCTGTTCTATCAGTGTGTGAATGGGTATTTCCATCCTGATGAGCAGTTGGCACCTTAGCCTCTGCTATCAGTGTATGAATGTGTGAGAATGGGTGAATGTGATGTAGTGTAAAAGCGCTTTGAGTGGTCCGAAGACTAGAAAGGCGCTATGAAAGTACAGACCATTTACAATTTATACATCAGACAGCCCTGTAATGGATGTAGCATGTAATGTATTATTTTATATCATAAAAACATAAATAATGTAATAGAAAAACACCTAGAATTGACATCTGAGGCAATCCAAACTTTATATTGGTTAATGGAGCAACATATTTGTTTATGGGAACAAAAACACTGTCCATTTCCATGAAGAAGGAGAACAAGTTGAGGATGAACCCAGAGAATCTGACCAAGTGTCTAAGCATCAGTAAGTCTGCAGGGGCCATTGTGGCAGTAGCTGCACTTAAATAAAGCCAAACTGAGACAGAGCAAATACCTGCATCCACTTTCATGAGCAAGTCATTAGTTAGGGGGTCTTTGACCCTGAGAGAGACCCGACAAAAAGTTTTCATACACAAACATTACCCAAAACTGCAAGGACTTTCTGCAGAATTTTAGAAATAACAGCAAATCAGAAAGCCAGGACTTCTTGAAAGAAAAGGCAGTACACTTGCAAATTTAAAATAATCAGTGACTCATGCAACAGTTAGCGAGAAATTCATAAAAGCAACTGAGAAGCAACCAAATTCAGTAACAAATTATGGTGGAATGAAATCCAGTGAAAAGCAGATTCTCGTATATGACATTGTATCAAGTGGCTTATGTAAAGTGGTGGGAGAAAAATGATCAAGTGTGCTGAGCTGAGGTTTGCTGATGGTAGAGGCAGAAATGATTGGATGGACCTATATTTGATTTATATTCCTTTTATAAAAAGCAATAAAAAGCTCTTGCACCAGAGGTACCAGAAATACCTGATCAAGCCAAACTATATGACTATAATACCAATAGTTTCAAATAAAACTATCGCATTGAGGGGACTGGCAGCAACAAGCTAGGAGAGCAACTATTAACCACAGCATATACAATGACATATCAACAGCAGATTGCTATTCAATCATTTTAAGTCCAGCTAATAGTATCAAAGGTTTTCACACTGCTCACTCTTCTAAGTAAATCCAAATGAATGACACTGACGTTGGGATCGCAGCTTTTGGATCACATCACTGCAGATCCCTTCCCTGAGGCTGAATGTTGCACAACACCACAGATAGCTCAGTGCGGACTGAGTAATGTATTACAGAGGGAAAGCTGCTCACAAAGTTGCTGGACTTGCTGGATTTTACACACTAGAGATCTTCAGGTGCCAGGACTCCTGGGCTTTGGGAAGGATTCATCTTTGATCTTGCCTTCTCAGCACTTCCCCTATATCCATCTCAGTGCACTAACATTGTTACACTCACAGAGTACTATAATTTTTAGGCAGGCACAGGCCCGAATAAATCCAGTCACTGGTCGAAATTTATAATTTTAGGGGGGCTGCTTATGTAGAATTTTGAAAACATAATAAATTCACTCTGAGCTATGTATTTTTTGTATGTATTTGTATTTATCTGAGAAAAGTACAGAGAAGAATGACTTTTTCATATGTTCGAGCCCATATGTAATTTTAGAAACACAGTCACACTCACTCTCCTCCGCTCAATCTGTGTGCTAGTTTTTCAAAGCCTCTTCTCTTCAGTGACAATTCTGTGTGATTTCATCACTGCCTGCTGTGGTTTGTATGCAGTCCTTAGTTCTGATCACCAGACTTTAATCCAAACACCTCTTTGATGTTCCCAGACATCTCGGACCCTGCCTCGAAATGAGTAGAACAAACAGCTGAATCAGATGACTGGTGCCTCTGTGGATCTTAAAGGCTGCTGAGGAAATGTCAGTGCAGTTTAAATTACGCATGATGTGATAAATGGAGCTGCTTTGTTGACATTTCTGCCTTCTCTTCTCTCTTTTTTTCCCTCCAACATAAATGGCAACCAGTTTTTTGGGGGTAAGTCTGGTAAATCATAATTATATTTTTCAAGATTGGACAGATTTCTTTTGTGTGTTTGTGAAAGCAATCTAGCCCGCCTCTACTGGCAACCAGCTGGAATGCCTCATTGATTGAATTTATCACCTTCAACATAAGTCTCATACGCTTCAGTGACAATAGCCTGTGAAAGACCATTTTTTACAAAAGAAACACTAAGGCAGTAATAGTGCTTTCACACACAATTCACTGATTGGAGAGATTGTTATCATCCACCATTATGCACAGTATGCCTCACTATCATAGCTCAATAAAACACTCTTTGACTTTTTTGTGTAAATGCATGCACTGAGGGCACAGCGCATGTTCATGTGGTGAATGCCTCCATTGTCCTAAACATTAACATGAGAAGCATGTAAAGTTGTCAATGTTTACATAAATTGCACATTTCATGGTCATCACAAATGCGAGTTGGGCAGTGAATAAGGCCTGTAGAGTGAAATATAAAATACAAGAAGAAAATGCACAGTTGTGATTAACAAACCTGTAAATCCCCTGAGACACATTACTTTCATTCAGGGATATGAGGCAGCAAGCAACATCCTGTTTCCTCTTTTAGATGGTCTTAGAATACAAAAATAGTTACATTTTTAATTCAAATAAAATGGAATGTGATGTGATGCTTTCAATTTGCAATTACACTTCATGGAGTTTCCCATGGTTTTGAAATGAAGAAAACAAAGAGAAAACGTGTGATAGGACTTCATGTAGTTTCATCACCACATAACAGTAACCTGCGACTCAAAGTTGATTGCTCTCTTTGTTTGTCTGAGGCAGCCCATGTCTCTAAATCATGTATCACCTATTGTTCAATAGTGAGTCACCACAGCATCCTCAGGCTCCTGGCAGGAGCAGAAACTCTGAGCTGATGTAGCCACCCGCTCATTATCTTGTGATCAGTAGCCCAAAAAGAGAAAAAAAGAAAAACCTCATTCCAACCTCAACACCCTGACACGCACATACACAAACACACACTGCCATAATTACCGGTGGCGTGGAAGACATTTGCATGCACTGAAACACATCCATGTCTGATATCAGCAGTAACACTTCTTCTAAGCCTTGCATTGTCTATTTCTGAGCTCCTTTAAGAAGCTATCTAAGCGTTGTTTAGGTTCTAAATTGCTGATAAGTCCGTCAGTATCAGGTGATGGTTGTGAAAGTGATTCCATATTGATTCCAGTCAAACAATGATCATGAATATTGTTTTATTTTGATATAATATTTAATAATACTAATGTTATTGACAATGATGATGATAATGGCTACTATGATGATTGTGTCAACCACCGATGATGATAATGATGATGATGATGATGAGAGTGTGGTTTCAGCACTCCCGGTAATTCAAAATGCTATTTGAAAGTGATTACATGAGTTCAAAGAGTTGGGATATGGTGCACAGCGGTTTTCCTGCTCTGCTGAGTTGTATTTGTCTTAATGTGACTGTTACCCAGCACAGATCCTTCAGACCACACAGCATGTGCTAAATAGCATCTGCATGGAAAGGAAATTAATAGGCAAAGAAAACACAGTGCTTACCTAAGAGCCAACATTTCTAGTAGACTGCATGACATCCCTTAATGAAAAGTTGTCTGTCAAAGATCCTTCACAAGAGTCTTTTCACTTAAGGTTAATAACTAAGGTGTATTTGATCCTTCTATATGAGGGATTTTGTCAAAAGAAACAAGACATCTTACAGCCTAGTCCCATCTCAGAGACAGAGAGTATGTCTGGAGAATGACATTCCTAATATAAGTGAGGGTCACTGGTCCATGGAGCCTCATTGTAAGTAGGCTGTTTGGG
>NW_024040331.1:0-15289 GCF_014851395.1 Micropterus salmoides | reverse complement strand
ACATGCAGCAGACATGCAGAGTCGGCAAGGGAACCAGTTTAAGGGTGATTTATTTTTGCTTTAGTATGTAACCGCAAGCAAACATAGCATTGATTATAACATCCACAAAATAGCAACAAATTTCAACCATAATCTCGATGCTAGTGGCAACTAGTGCTTGCTTGTCTAGTTGTTGTTGTAGGCTGAAGGCTTGTGATTGACAAATCAGCTCTGAACAACACTAGTAACTCAGATCATTCCTTTGCTAATAGAAAGAACAGTACCCAGCGCAGGGACTTTTTGCAGGCTAGGAGCTAATTTTTGGTTGAAACGTAAGTGCCTAAGTTACAAAAATGATTTTGCGGTTCCTTCAAAAGTTATTTCAGTTGAAATGGGCAATGTTTCAAATATGATTTTACCACCATTAATAATATTAATACTTAACAGACTTTCTAAAAGGATCTTAATCTTAATCTGTGGGAATGCACCAAACAATGCAAGTCAGACAGCTGGAAGCGGACACTGAAGCTCTGAGTAAAATTTCATTTGTAGGAAAGACACAAGCGTCTTCCTTGTTATTTATTATTATTATTTTTTATTAATAATACTTGTAATAAGTACCATAATTTATGTGTGAAATATAAAAACATTTTTTGGCTGGCTAAATGTTCACCTGCCACTGATGGACAGGTGAATTAAGACAATGAGCTCAACACTGCACAAAATAGATTTGGCTGCAGATTTTCATTGTGACTGGCACACAAAAGAACCCTTTCATATTAGAGGCAGTCATTAGACTCAGTAAAGAAGATTGCTTGATCCTCTAGTTTATTTTCTCAAATTAATCTTGGAGGTGCCACTCAGTTTATTGAACATTTGTCAGGAGCGAGTGACTACGGGACAACACAGGAAAGCAAGTGTGTCGCCTATATCTCTGTATATACTAAATCGGAGTAAAAAAGGAAATGAGAGTAAATAACATGGCTGTGTACATTTTCATAGAGGTGTTGTCCAGACCTTTTTGGCACCACTTGAAGCTGCTCTATACCTGCGCCTTGCTGAAAAAGGGAGAAAGGGGAAATGGACTCTCTTACTCCTGAGTGCTGCAATCTGCTGGTAGTAGGGGGTGCTATTGCAGGTATGCAGGCTGGAGTGCAAAAAATGTATCGGGTAAGGGCATAGGGCTTATTGTGACAAAGCCAGAAGAGATCAAAGAGAGCCATTACATCCCCTGCTCAGACCAAGTGTCATGTATCCAGATATATCCCAATTAATCATGGTCCATTTGGGAACAAATGCAGCTCAAGCCTGGCATCAGAATGCATATCGGGTGACCATTTATTAGTTAATGGCTCTATATAAAGAATTCAAAACAGTTATGCACACTTTGTTTACAATCAGTGGATAAATTATAAATACTTACTACAGCCCTTGCTGTAGTTTGTGATCATCAAGCCTCCAGTGTGTCAAAGTAATCTACGCATTTTACAGTGCTGTTCCTCTTATATGAAATGTTAGTCCATTTCAAAAATCATCCAATCTGAAGGGAAGTTAGAAACTACATACAAACTGATAGGGTGCGTTGTCTTATCACCGTGGGACAGAAAAATGAATACCTTCACAGCCATGTGTCCTTGACTGTATTCAAATATGGCTTGACTGACTGGATACTTGTCATTCATCAAAGTCTTTTGGGTCTCATTATATCCTTATATCAACAACCTTAAACGTAATCAGACATTTTCCAAAGAGACATAACACGTGACTAAAACAGCTGCACATCAGTGGAAAATACACACACACCAGCACTATGCTGTGCCATCAAAACTGCGACTTACAATTGCTACACATGTCAGAGCAACTAGGTTAAGTGTCTTGCTCAGGGATGTCTCACAGTGGGAATCGAACCCAGGTCTCCCACACCAAAGGCAAGCATCTGATCTATGCACCATCACCATTAAGCTATCTCTTAAATGTCACAGTCTATTAATCTTTATTGTAATTCCCCTTGCCACTTCACAATTAAATATTTAACTGGACCTATAAGACTACAGTGACAGATGAATTAATGTTACAAAACACAAAGACATTAGATTATGTCTATCTCAATTTTCTCCCCTTGATATTGTTTCAATGTATTTTATTAGCAATATAATTAATTTTGGACTAACACCAGTATTTATTTATTTTTTACAGCTGTTTAGGTCAATGCCAATAGCATTCCTGTTCATCACTGCATCTCCACATCTTTTGTATCTTTGAAAACGACTTTAAATAAACCATCAAGCCATGTGATAATATAAGACTGGTGTCAACTTTTCCTCGCAGTGGCTCTGTGAGGCCCACAGGGATAGTGTACGTGGTATTGAGCTGTACAAATGAACCTGACATGTCTGAGCCGCAGCAGACAGGACAGAATGTGTGGTCACTGAGGTGTGATGATCAGGCAGCCCAGTGCCTTAGCTGATGAAGTGAGACTGAGTCCCCGGAACAAACTCAGAAGCTCCACACTCCTTCCACATGGACAGCAACGCTCCACTAAGCAAACAACACTCCACTATCATGCACAAACACATACTCATGCTGTCAACGATAAACATAGGCTTAATATTTTGCCTACAAAGTCAGTTGTATATATTTTCATTGGGCCAATTAGCCAGGCCTGCATATTTAAAATTGCCAACTAATGGGACTGTCTTTCTGATTAACTTAAATAACACTGGAGGCATTCTGGGACATTTTTAGATTTACAGTCCAATCGCATTTAAGCACGCTGGGTTGCTCCATCATTATATCATATGGTTACACTATGGAATATGGCCACTGCTGTGAAGGATGAAAAAGCCATGTGTTGGATTGTGGCTATGTGTGTGTGTGTGTCTGTGTGTGTGTCTGTGTGTACACATTACCTGCTGCTACCAGCGCCTGGCGACTCGGCCCCAAGTCTGCATCTTTCCAGCTGATTGGCCACAATCTGCCTCTCCACTTCCAGCTCCCTGGTTAGCCGCTCAAACTGGAGCTCCTGCGCATAAACAAAACAAAACAAAACAAAACAAAACAAAGAAAAAAAAGACAAAAAGGACTGAAGGTCAGGAAAACATTCTGATCAGAGGGAGCTTCATGTACTTATATTGACAGATTTGACAAATGTGAAGTGAGGGAGGCAGGCCGAAAGCTTGCTCCAACAGTGTTGTGCTTCATAATGGCATGCAGGTTGATGAGGACACAAAATAGAAGCTTAAAGAACCAGTGGGTAGGATTTACTGGCATATGGTGGTGCGGTTGCAGATTGCAACAAACCGATAACCCTTCCTCTCACCCTCCCGTTCCAAGCATGTAAGAGTATATAAAATATAAAGGTAACAAAAACATGATTCTTATTTTCAGGTGATTATACACTAATGAAAACATACAATACATTGTACAAAATCTCATGCACTAGTCCTTCAAGGCACCGCAAACAAGCTAATTCCAAATAGAAATGCTTAAAAAAAGAGATACTATGTACATTCCCATATACAAACTTAGGTACACACACACACGCGCGCGCGCTATATAGCTACACAGATACATAAGCAGCACTTCAGTGGGAGATATTTAGCCTAGGTGGCACTGGTCCTATGGGAGTTGAGCAGAAATCAGCATTTGACTAATTATCTCGCCTGAGCGAGACTATCACTTGCACAGCTCTCTAGCTCCAAACACTGTATCATGACACTCATAAGACACGCACAGGGTCTTTGCTACACAGAATAAATGATTGCGCACGCGCACACACACACACACACACACACTTGCATACCTGACAAATACCTTTTTACTCACCCACACCACTACCATGGCAGTAATAAAAGTGTCAGCACTCTAGTATCACCATGTTTTCATGCAAAAAAGGCCTCACTCACCATAACTCTGTACAGATGGCAGGATCCTTGCCTTGCTATCCTTAGTTGTCCCATGTAATGTCCATTACCATGGTCAATTACATTCACACCAGCTGCATTCACAGACAGACACACACACCCCCACACACAAACCTGGTCTCAGCTTTTTTTGTGACCTGTCTGTCGGAGGAGGTTTAGTCACTCTACGGCACTAAGACCAGCCTACATTTCACACCTACTCTCCAATGTTCCCTGAGGGTGCACTGAAATTTCCCTTCCTATTGTAGACATGCTATACTCACCCCTCAGTAAACTACTGCTTTATACCCTCCATGGCTCTCCTCTCTTTTACTCTCCCTCATATGTGAAGCTTGACTGCAGTGAGAAGGAGCATGAAGGAAGGTCCTAAACTCCTATTTCCTTAATAGTGTTTTTTCATGAGGCTGGGATACCCGTGCAGTGCCATGAGCAAGCCGGATAACATCTTTTGTGCCGCAAAGAAGGCAAATAAGATAAGACACACCTTTGCCAAGATGCTTCATATACATGGTGAAATGAACATACATGCATAGTATAAATATACTAAAAGGGACAGCATTGTATGGAAAAAAATTGTGTATCTTCATGACGTGGTGGAAGTGTGTTGGTTTTCACAAAGCATATTAAAAGCCTACAGCTCACACCAGCTGTATCAACATTCATATTTTGCAATATTCAAACCCAATCCACTGACAAAATATCATGGAGTATGTCCACATCTTGTTGTGTGAACATACTTTTATTGAACAATAGTGCGGCTAACAAAGCACAGCTAATCTCCAAGACAAATGACATGCATTTCCATTAATCGTTCTCAATAAAAGCTTCCCTGGGGTTCCCGATGGAAAGCTTTTAATGTGAAGCAGCAGCAGACTATGTTGAGTTTGCATGAGCAGCAACTTACAGCAAATACAGTTCCTGTACCGCTGTGGTGAGGCTGATAGCCATTTCAAAGTATAAACAGAAAACACAGAAGTCAAATTAAACTCCAAATCAGAAATTCTTTCTCCCATAACTATACTGGGTAGACCATTAGCTAGAACTGCTGCGGGCCGATGTGACTGAAAAATGTCATGCCTTAAAAATACAAAAACAACTATTTCCTTGATTGTTATCATCTTTTGTTGACTATTCAATTATTCCTCCAATTTAATTGGCCTTCGAGCTGCCACTTGCTAATAGAGAAATACTTGAGAAAGCAGTTCAATTTCCCAGTACACCAAAAAATTTTGCAGATTAAATGTTCACATTCAGATTATTATCCCAATCACTTTATCACCCAGCACAGACCAGTGTTAAAAGAGGCAAACCCCCTGGTCTGCTTATTCCTGATACAAAAACACACCCACAAGCTAACAGAGTGCAGATACAGCTCTGGGAGCAGGGCAGAGATAAGAGTGGCCACATCACTGATTTACTTTAAAGAAGAAATGAGCCATCAATCCTCTGTGTGACACACAACCCCTGCTGAGAGACTTAGTCACATGAAATCTGCCAATTTCAACCTTTCATTCCAACCAATGATCCCCGTTACCATTCCTACTTTTCTTGAAACAGATGTGAAAATACGGAAATGTACTTCAACAGATTGATATTCAATTAATAGGCTGCTTTGGACACAGCATTCCTTTTAAGATAGTGGCTTTTAAATAAATAATTTTTTTTAGCTATATAGCTCAACAAAAATCCTCACAGAAATGTAAAGAGCCTGAAGATCATAAACAATATGGACTTTTAAGCTGCAGTGAGGCTCAATGTGGCAGCGCTAGTATGAGGATTGTTTCCAGAGAGAGAGAGAGTCAAAAGATGACTAACTATGATGACACCATTTCTGCACACATACAAAGACGCCTGTATCTAAGGTTAGGCCTTCAACATGTAAGAGAGAGAGAGAGGACACTGAATAATAGTGACAAGAGGGTGAGCCATGCATGCATGCTGAGAGAAAGACTGCTACTAACTGCTACTTGATACAAATGTGGAATTACTCCAGTGTGCGATTCTGCCACCAGAGTGTGTGTGTGTGTGTGTGTGTGTGTGTGTGTGTGTGTGTGTGTGTGTGTGTGTGTGTGTGTGTGTGTGTGTGTGTGTGTGTGAGTGTGAGTGAGTGAGAGAGTAAATAAGCTAAAAGTGACGAGAGGACTATAATCTCCACACACACACGGCAGGAGAGAGAGAGAAAATGTGAACATTCAAATATTAAAATACAGTTCACTCCTATTAGTTATTTGGGAGCACTAGGCCAGTCTCTGATCTCGAAATACAGATGAGTATATATTGGACTAAATACACATCATACATATGCCCCGTAAACACCCGTGCATACATTAAAAAGCTAAAATTCATCTTCTATGTGTAAAGCTTACATGCGTGTCATGTCATGTCTGAATATGTAGCAGCTGCTTATGGAAAAAAGATTAAACACAAACCGTTTTGTTTACTGTCTACTGCTCCTGAAAATGTAACTAATTTCTGTGCCTTCTTTCCTTTAAGCTGATTAGCCAATTGTTTTGCTTGGCAGCGTGTCACCTTCTCAAGTCCAGCAACTTCATCTTAGGTTGCACTTATAATACAGTGGTACATGCAGGCAGGAGAGAAATAAAAACAGCTATGACTCTCTTCATTCTTCACACGAAGAGTGGCTGGCCTTCAAGCCTGCCGATTAGATGGTTTGTGATCTTGATCAAGCACAGCAGAGCGAGACATCTGTTGCAGCCATAAGGCAGAGAGGCCTCTGTCACTACTGATATTCAGAGCTGCTCCAAGCCTGTACCAGGCGGGCATCCTGCCTGCCCGCCCGCCCCAACCCTGCTGTTTCTTTACTATGGAGAGGCATGGAGGCAGTCCAAAGCTTTCTGCGTGGAGCACTGTCCTCTAGGTCTTTTCTATCGCTTGAAAAATTGGTTGCAGCCCTGCTCTCCGTTTTAGAATTATCATGTCTGCCATATTGTTTTTTTGTTATATACAATTATGTAAAGAAATTTTTTTTTTTTTTATTTATTTTTATTACTGGAGCACAATTTCCATCATTGAGGATGGCTGAGGCTGACAAGACATGTTCTCTGCGATCCTGTGGCCAGCCAATTGTAAATAAACAACAATTCACTCTTTCTGTCATGATGAGTTTACTGACCTCTCAGGTAGCTTTGAGGATTACTGCCATGCCTCTTTACTATCACATCCCCAAGCTTTCCTTGGGGGGAAAAAAAGCTCTATAAAAGCTTTCTTTCTCCCACACACATTTCTCTAGACCTTCCTTATTCTGCATGACTCATTAAGACTATATTGATAATGCATTACATTACGCACATCTCTTGGACTATTTCCCCTGTACATTGCATGTATTCTTTATACAACATGTTGTGAATTTTTGCACATTCCTTAGTCAGTACTTTGCACAAACTGTACAGCTATTTCATTGTAAATACAGATATACTGTACATACCTTTATGTTTTTATTGTCAAGTTTTTATTTATATTTCTAACTTACTTGTTTTAAAATGTTAAAAAAAAAAAAAAAAAAGTCTATTTTGCTCTTAATAGGTTTGTTGTTAGGCACCAAATACCAAATAAAACTGTATTTGACTTGTGATAACACAGGGCTGTGTGCCAAAATGGGACCTGGTCTTGGGAAACAGGGACAAGGATCACTCTTGTAAGTGGGGCTCATATTAGCCATGGAGAGAGAGTACTCACTACTCTGTGTAATTCATTGCATTTTCCTTGCTCGGCCTCTACACAGAATGAGATGCATCTATTCAGCTTAGCAATCCACCAATTCAAATGGAGCACAGCAGTAATGACCATTAAACAAGGCCTATGCTTATTTAACGGAAGTGGGCCCAGCCTTGTTCTGTACCAGGCTTTGTGTGGAAAGACAGGTCAGAGACAATGGGTGGCTGGCTTTCTTGTACCAACAAGGTCTCTAACGCCTTTATTTGACATTACAATGAGCCTGGTTGGCCTGATCTGCCCGTAGTCCACAAGCTGAATCAGATCCTGCTCCCTTGTGTCCCCAGACGGGCCCTAAAGAAACAGATGACACAAGGCAGCAGACCACACTCCCAGTATAGAGGCACCCTTGTCATCTTTATGGATGCTGACAATACAAGGTCCATCTGAAAATGCCTGAAGTGGCTTCTGCTTACTGCTGGTTCAGCACATAGACTGTAGGGCAGCATAGATAGGAGAAGCTTACGGACATATAAAACCCAAATGTCATACAGCTATATTAGCATTCACTGACTTACACATGCACTTTACTACTACACCACTGCACTACCATGTGCCATAAGTAAATCACAGAATACTTGAATTCAGCACAGAGGTACTATTTTGGCATAATCTAGCAATCATGAATACATTTACCAAAAACAACATATTAAGGATGTTCCTTATTTAAGTTCTTTGTTCTACAAGATGGATTTCTTGCCCTGCAATAAAACTTTTCAAAAGATAGAAACCCTCCAAAAGAGGCTGCTGACTCTGTGGTAAACACAAAGTTGCCAATCAAGCCGAGCTCTTCAACCGAGAGAGGACAGATTGTCTGTGATGGAATGAAAAGTCTCTCTGTACTACGTGAGTTTCAAACATCTTTTGCACACTAATTGATCAACCAGCACACTCTCAAAGTTTTGTTTCCCTCCCTCAAAACTTCACTCAATTGGACAACTACAAAAAATGTTAACACGTGTCAGCATATACTGTACCCTGCATTATACCTTGCCATTTATTTCTGCTTACAACTTTAAAGTCTGGGGAACTTGAATACATTATTCAATACATTTTAATGCATATCTAATGCTTTGTTGGGCAGGTTTGGGTGCATGAATGTCAAGCTCGATTAAGGGATTTTTCTCTCAAGTCAAAATGAAATTTTACGATTAGAATTGCAGTCGTCTACAACTTTGTCTTTAAGTCATTTTCCAAACAAATGTTCTTGGTATCAAACATTCCGAAATTGCAAAATTCATTCATTCTTCATTCCCTTATGGAGAACATTGATGGTCAGCTTAAATTTATAGTATTATAACATCGACACCTTGTTCATTCACTCCATTTGCTTACTGCTGTCTATTTGTATGTTCTGAACACGTTACACACATTATTCATCTGTAGCTAGTGAGGTTGCACATACATATTATTGGTAACTCAGCACCTTCCTTTATATGACAATAATAATTTTGAGGTATACATCAGAGAAATCTCTGCCTGATCCTCGGTAGTGAGCATTCAAATCCCATTATTAATTAAAACTGGAGATCTTATCCCCAATAGTTCTTGTTACTTGTTAAAGTGCTGTAATTTGGGCCTGGGCGTGGAAAGAAGCAGTTCTGCATGTTCAGATTAATTTTGTATAACTAGTGCAGATGGCATTTCCTGTTAACCAAAGACGAGAAATCCACCAGAAAAATGTTTGTTCATTAAGTGGCAATGAGGCCTGACAGCTTTGCATCCTCACTGCAGTGTGGCAGACCCATTCCAACGAGAGCCCGACAATGCTGCGCAGTGGGAGAATGACAGCAGAGGTTAAAGGATTTCTGCAGCAGCAGCGACAGAAAAGCAGGCCCAAGGTGTGAGAGAAGAGAACAGGCCCCAGAACAGGCTGTGTGACCAGACATGAAGGAACCACGCAGTGCAATTACTTTAAAAACTGCCAAAAGTCACCTTGTTAAAATACTAAGGTTTGAGGAAACTGGCTGCAGCGTCAAGCCACCATAGCAGAATTATAATAACCACGTCGGATAGAAAGGCATTTAAAAATACAGTAAAGTGGCTTGCTGAGGTAATAGACTGTACAGCTGCAGGCATAGCTATAGGTGAATCTGAGGAGAAAATTGCTTTATCACCCACAGCTGCGCCAGAGCTTTTATACTGTCGAAGCTGATACTGTGACAAGAGGCCACAAATAAAAATGTGAAACATCACTCACTCTCAGATAATGGAAAAGCAAGTTTACAATAGACATCATTTCTGCCAGGATTTCTAATGCAGCATTACCAGCATAGCATAGCAGCACACTTCCAGAGCTGCTAAAATGATTTTTCTTCTACCCAGAGCAAATTGACACTTCGGTTGTACAAGGTCAAGCTTTATGTTGTACAAGTAGACCTTTGCTGCTAAAAAACTAAAACAAACTGGTAGCGGCCCGACTAAAAAACAATTTCTATAGAGGATTTCATAAGGATGATCTCCGACACCAAATTGGAGCTTAAAACGTTGCCTCAACAAACACGACAATTGTTGTTATCTGGAGCCCGCAGATTATTCCGTGGAAGACGTGCATTATGTCAAAATGTTAGTTGCTACGCCCTATTAAAAACGCCCTTCAACTACACATCACTCCAAAAGTACATTTTATATTGGTGGCATTTCAGATAAAACTTGCTGCTGACACAGATGAGTAAGATCCTTGAGAACATCGTCTTCCGTATATTTGAACATGAAAAGGAAGTTACAATTTGACTTGATAATTAAAATGTCATTAAAGAAACTGTCATTTGTGTGGTGAATGCTATTAAAAAGGAGCTGTCATCTGCGGCAGCAAGTGCAGCAGCCATTGCTTGCCACACAAGAGATTGACAACAAAAGAAAGACTGTCAATAACAAAGACATAGAGGGTAGACTGTACGAGGGGGAGAGTGAAAGAAAAACCCTGTCAGTGCTCATGAACAGATCCAACAATCATTTTAAAATGTAGTTCCAGGGGATTTTTCTTTTTTCCCCCCACAAATTCTTTTGGTTGTGAGGAATTTCCCATTTATTTGTTCATCCACTTTGGCAGCCTTGCCTCATTTACAAGTACTAAGTCATCTAAAAGTTACTGATTTTTTTTTTTAAACCACCAAAAAGGAAATGTCTTTGCATTTGTGCCTCATTAGCATTCCCAGTGTGACACACATAATTACGCTTTAAAAGCACAATTCACGCACCATTACTAATTCAAGTGGAACCAACAATATCTGTGTGGCCATGTCTGTGACATACAGTGGGTACGGAAAGTATTCGGACCCCTTTACATTTTTCACTCTGTTTCATTGCAGCCATTTTCCAAAAATCAAGAGAGTTCATTTTATTTCTCATTAATGTACACTCAGCACCCCATCTTCACAGAAAAAAAAACAATGTAGAAATTTTAGCAAATTTATTAAAAAAGAAAAACTGAAATATCACATGGTCATAAGTATTCAGACCCTTTGCTCAGTATTGAGTAGAAGCACCCTTTTGAGCTAGTACAGCCATGAGTCTTCTTGGGAATGATGCAACAAGTTTTTCACACCTGGATTAGGGGATCCTCTGCCATTCTTCCTTGCAGATCCTCTCCAGTTCCGTCAGGTTGGATGGTGAACGTTGGTGGACGTTGGTGGACAGCCACTTTCAGGTTTCTCCAGAGATGCTCAATTGGGTTTAGGTCAGGGCTCTGGCTGGGCCAGTCAAGAATGGTCACAGAGTTATTCCAAAGCCACTCCTGTGTTATTTTAGCTGTGTGCTTAGGGTCATTGTCTTGTTGGAAGGTGAACCTTCAGCCCAGTCTGAGGTCCTGAGCACTCTGGATGAGGTTTTCTTCCAGGAGATCTCTGTACTTGGCCGCATTCATCTTTCCTTCAATTGCAACCAGTCGTCCTGTCCCTGCAGCTGAAAAACACCCCCATAGCATGATGCTGCCACCACCATGTTTCACTGTTGGGATTGTATTGGACAGGTGATGAGCAGTGCCCGGTTTTCTCTACACATACCGCTTAGAATTAATGCCAAAAAGTTCAATCTTGGTCTGATCAGACCAGAGGATCTTATTTATCACCATCTTGGAGTCCTTCATGTGTTTTTTGGCAAACTCTATGCAGGCTTTCATATGTCTTGCACTGAGGAGAGGCTTCCGTCGGGCCACTCTGCCATAAAGCCCCGAATGGTAGAGGACTGCAGTGATAGTTGATGAAGTGGAACTTTCTCCCATCTCCCTACTGCATCTCTGGAGCTCAGCCACAGAGATCTTTGGGTTCTTCTTTACCTCTCTCACTAAGGCCCTTCTTCCATGATAGCTCAGTTTGGCTGGACGGCCAGCTCTAGGAAGAGCTCTGGTCGTCCCAAACTTCTTCCATTTAAGGATTATGGAGGCCACTGTGCTCTTAGGAACCTTGAGTGCTGCAGAAATTGTTTTGTAACCTTGGCCAGATCTGTGCCTTGCCACAATTCTGTCTCTGAGCTCTTCAGGCAGTTCCTTTGACCTCATGATTCTCATTTGCTCTGACATGCACTGTGAGCTGTAAGGTCTTATATAGACAGGTGTGTGGCTTTCCTAATCAAGTCCAATCAGTTTAATTACACACAGCAGGACTCCAATGAAGGAGTAGAACCA
This sequence comes from Micropterus salmoides, assembly GCF_014851395.1. Taxonomy (NCBI): domain Eukaryota; kingdom Metazoa; phylum Chordata; class Actinopteri; order Centrarchiformes; family Centrarchidae; genus Micropterus; species Micropterus salmoides. Next base: position 3,031 of record NW_024040331.1, on the reverse strand, counting down.
TCTCAAGGAGGATCAGAAGAAATGTACAGCATGCGAGTTAAATATGAGTGTCACAGCAAAGGGTCTGAATACTATGACCATGTGATATTTCAGTTTTTCTTTTTTTAATAAATTTGCAAAAATTTCAACATCTGTTTTTTTCTGTGAAGATGGGGTGCTGAGTGTACATTAATGAGAAATAAAATGAACTCTTGATTTTTGGAAAATGGCTGCAATGAAACAAAGAGTGAAAAATGTAAAGGGGTCTGAATACTTTCCGTACCCACTGTACTGTTGGAACAAGCTTCTAAAGTAACAGCGTCATCTTATCATTTCTGCTTCTAGCATGTGCGTAAATTTGGATTCAAAAACAGGATTTACAGCTGCAAATTACAAAAGTCTTTCTTTACATTTTAAAACATTTTTTCCTGTTCATCCACCAGGTATTTTTAATATATCTTTATGTACCAGACCTGATGTTGGTCTGTGCAGCTCCAAGCTGTTGAACCTCAACAAAACTCTTATGTGATGCTGTTGAGAATATGGCAAGGTATAGTGGTAGTAAATGAGGGTAGTCCACAAAGGCAATCTGTATGTCCTCAATTGGAACAAAAAAAAACAAAAATGCTGCGGCTGTGCAATCACACAGCCAGTACAATTCATGTAGACTTGTGAACATACTATTCCACCGAGAGATCAATAGCATTCTGTCAGACAAAAAAGAACATTGCTCCAGGCCAAAATGAGGAGACTAAGCAATCTAGGGACTGTCAATCTGGAGGTTGCTGTAGTAAACAAAGACCGCAGTGACTTGTGCGATTACCTCAGCATCAGTCATTTAGAGAAACTGAGCGGTGTTCGTGCAGAGGATGATACACTGGTGACTCAGTCAACTTCCTAAACTTCCTTGGTGGACATATGCCATTCCAAGGACAGTCCAGCAGTATTTACCGCACTTCCACCTTCCTCAGTACAAACTCGTTTCCCAATGACCGGGTCCTCTGTGTGTGTTGTTGACGGTGGCAATGATTATAGCGATAATGATGATGATGACAGTGATGGTGATGAGTATCAACAGGCTAGTTGCAGGGAGATCTCCTGGGGCTGGGTTCAAAACGACAGCGCCGTGCCGGGCCAGAAGCACACGCCACTCCTTTGACATCATGTCACATTGGGAGCAGATTATCTCCTCTTCCTCTTTTCCTTCTTTTCTGTTTTCCTCTGAGTCGACAGCCTCCTGCCACAGCGCTTTGCAGAACCATTCACAGGTGACAGCCTGTCTGACTCTGCCTCTCCATCATGCTCACACTCTCACTTTTGTCTGTTTCCCTTTACTTACCACCCTCTGCACCCTCCCTCTGTATCTGAGCGTTTTGTCTTTCCTCTGTATCTGAGCACTCTCCTTCACCTGTATCCCACCCCTGAATCTGTCTCACTCTTTCCCTCTCATACTTGTTCTGCTCCCCTATGGGGTAATTGCTCGGAGCCAGACTTCCATTTTTATGACTATAATCGGCCAGAATGCTTATGCCTCTAGATTTCTCCTTGCCTGTGTCACAGCGGCAGCACTGGGGAGAGGAAAGGCAGATAAGACCCTGAGGAGTGGAGAAAATCACTAGTCGATTGTAATTAGCGTCCTTATTTCGCCTATGGGAGGTGGAATAGACACTATCGCCTGCAGAGAGAATTCAACCTTTCTGCGGAGCTTATAGCATGGAAATGCATAATGGCAAAACACTGCCTTGCAGCTTTGCCCTGACCCCACTATTAACTCCTTAAGCTTGGCCACTTGGACAAAGACGACTGTGCTTCATTAAAACATGATAGAGGCTTGTATCTATACTCAAGTGGGTAATATTTCAGCTAGCTCATCAAGCCTTTAAGAGGGTGCTGGAGTTGTAGCACTCAAAGCAAGGTCAGCTCATGGACCTTTGCATAGAACGCTGGAGCCTGTCTGTGCCTGATTTGGATGGAAACCGGGTCACAGAGTGTAATTCCAGTTTGCAAGGGAGAAGCAGGAGGCAGACTGATTTTTCATGTGTAATGGACAAAGTGGGAAAATTCCACTGTGGTGTTTTTCTGGGAGGTGGTGTGTTGAAACACCATCGTGCGGCGCGCCTAAGAGGCCCTTTTTGCCAGTGGTGCGGTACATATAGCATGTCCAGGCACAGCTATAACAGCATTACTCTGAGGGTAAAGACTCATAATGGGGCAGGAAGAGAGCACACCAAAACACATGCGTTTCCAAGGGCAAGAAACTGCAATCTTGATACCAGAAATGATCTGCTCAGCCACGCTTTAAATTGCAAGGACTAATTTGACCACAAAAATACATTAATGTTTAAAGGAAAAGCTCTCCACAACACAAAAGGATAAAGAATTAAATCAACTCCCTCCTCTGCTCTGAAGCTCTTTTAGCTGTAAACACATCTAAAGTACCTGCCAATAAAAGGCACTGAATTTGCACAGGACTTCTGATCAAGACCCTTTGTGTAAAAAACACAAATACAAATATATACACACTTGCTACCAAATGTGGGAAATGTGCGGCTGTTGAGAAAAAAAAACCCTTTCATAACTCTGGATAAAAACTGTTCATCTCTGACATTAGCACAAAAAAACCTGCTCATGGAGTTTTATCTGCTTTATATGCAGAGTCATTTATGGCTGCAAATGTGCTGTGTTTACAATATGCCCTGACATTTCAAGTTAATAATAACCCTTAATGCAAACTATACATAGCAGGTTTACCGTCAAACAACGTGCAAGCTGTCAGGAAGGCACAAGCCACGTCATCACCTACCATGCCTCCCACTCTTTCCGATCCCCCAGCCTACTGATGCTGAAACACTAACATAACTAAATAGGCATACTAACAACCAATTGAAGACGTGTATACATTAAGGAGTTCTTGGTGAGGGCGAAATCAAAGTTGATGCACTAAAGAGCTCAACGTTCCTGCAGCTCTGCTCTCCTGGGAGATGAGATAGTAAGCAGAGATGAGGGCAGAGTGATCAATACTCTTTAAAGACCTGACCTCACACTCACTGAT